>NW_021908866.1:0-1296 GCF_006229205.1 Suricata suricatta | reverse complement strand
AATTATTTCTTTATCTTTGTGTGCCCCATAGCATAAACTAATCTTTTAAATGCATTAATCTCTTAAATTATGTAGAAGACAAACTTTGGAGTTATAAACCATTATTATAATAATACTAGTTTTTAGACTAATTGTTTCCTTAACATGTGTTAGTCTCTGAAACCATATAGAAAACAAAAAGTTACAAGCAATTGTTATAATACTGCCTATTATCATACATTTGCATTTGCCTTTATTAAAACTTTGATTTCTTCATACAGCTTCACAATACTCTCTGGAGTCCTTTTATTTCACCCTGTAGGACTCCTTTGAGCATATCTTGTAGGGCAGGTCAAGTGGTAACGAATTCCCTCACCCTCTATTTTTCCGGAAATTTCTTATTTTCTCTCTCACTTTGGAACAACAGTTCGGTGAGATAGGACACTTGGCTGACAGTTTTCTTCTTTTAGCAGTTTGAATATATAGGTCCATTGCCCTCTGGTCGCCAAATTTTTAATGAGAAATCTGATAATATTATTGAGACTCCCTTACATATCATGAGTCACTTTCTCTTCCTGCTTTTGAGACTTTTTCTCTGACTTTCAACAGTTTGATTATAATGTATCTCAGTGTGAGTCTCTTTGAATTCATCTTACTTGGAGTTCATTGAGCTTCTTGAATATTTATGTTTATGCCTTTCATTAACTATGGGAATTTTTAGTATTTCTTCAGATATTCTCTCTGCCCCCTTCTTTCTCTGTCTTTCCTTCTGGAACTCCCACAATGCTTATGCTGGTCCACTTGATAGTGCCTTACAATTCTCATGGACTCTGTTCACTTTTCTAATTCTTTTTTTTCTTTCTGTATTACTTAGTTTCAATAATTTCAATTGTACTATCTTCAAGTTTCCTGATTGCCTTCTGCCTGTTTAAATCTGCCTTTGGATATTTCTAGTGAATTTTTCATTTCAGTTATTATACTTTACAGCTCCAAGATCTCTTTTAGGTTTCTCCTTGGGTTTTCTGTCTCTATATTGATGTGTTCATTTTATTTACACATTAAATTTCTTGACTTTCTCCATGTCTTTCTTTAGTTCTTTGAGCATATTTCAGACTTGAAAAAGACTTGATAGCAGATTTTTTTAAAGGACATTTTGTCGATATTTCTTTTCCTTTAAATGGACTATAGTTTTTCATTTCTTTGTATATTTTGTGATTTTTCTTGTTGAAGCTGGAGTTCTTAATTTATAACATGGTAACTCTGAAATCAGAGTCTCCCCCCACCCCCAGGGTTTTCTGTTTTGTGTTACTGTTTTTG
>NW_021908865.1:0-535 GCF_006229205.1 Suricata suricatta | reverse complement strand
ACTGTCTCAACACTTTGTTCCCCTCTTTCTGTTTTGATTAAATGTTACTGCTGGGTTGTCAGGTGTGACCTACGGATAGGTTTAGAGTGTCCCCTCCCAGAGAGCAGGACACAGGCTGCTTCCTTTTGCCCTGTGACTTTTTGATTGCAGACAAAGAGGCATGATTTGGTGGCAAGTACTGTGGGGGATTAAAAAAAAAAAAATAGCGACCTCTACAGAGGTTACCGAGGGCATACCATGTGCTGGGAGCTTTAGAATAAAATCTCATTTTGTGGTATGCTTGTCCCAGGCGTTAGGCTGTTAGAGTGATCGCTGCAGGATTACCTGCCAGTTGTTCAGGGTGTGTGTCTCCAGTACCTAAAACAGTGCCTGGCACATAGCAGTTTCTCATTTAGTACTTATTGACAGGATGAATGACTGCCACTTACAATAAATGAGAAAATTGAACATTCAGAGAATGTAAGCCGTTTCCCCCAGGCTATAATGACAGCAAGGGACAAAACCAGGAGCCATGTGTTTCTCGAGCTAAAGGTAC
>NW_021908864.1:0-535 GCF_006229205.1 Suricata suricatta | reverse complement strand
GTTTTGGTCCTTCCTCTTGAGATCAGAGCCTTGTGCTGGAATTGGGGCTCACTCCCTAATTTTCCTCTACCCAATTACACTGTGATTTGGGCCCTATATTTATGGGCTTTTTGCATCTAGGTAATGCCTTTGATATTTGAGGTTCACAGCAAAAATAACCTTTTTTTAGGGACAGATCACTACAAAAGGAATATTTTTTAATTTTTTTAATATTTTTATTTATTTTTGAGACAGAGAGAGACAGATCATGAGCAGGGAGGGGCAGAGAGAGAGAGAGACACAGAATCGGAAGCAGGCTCCAGGCTCTGAGCTGTCAGCACAGAGCCCAATGCTGGACTGGAACCCATGAACCTGAGATCATGACCTGAGCTGAAGTCGGAGGCTTAATTGACTGAGCCACCCAGGTGCCCCGGGAAATGGTTTTAAAGAGGGAGAGAACTCCATTTCTTCCATGAATGGTTTAGACTTATTTCTGAGCAGCACTAGCGACCAGAAATGCCACCTTCCTCCTGCTGTTTTCTGCCTTAAATTTCAT
>NW_021908863.1:0-535 GCF_006229205.1 Suricata suricatta | reverse complement strand
GTATTACACACAGCATGCTAAAGACTTTTATAATCCTGACAATCTCTGTTTTTTCACTTTGTTTGATAATGTGCAATCAAAATTGGGCTTGGAATGTTCATGAGAAGAGAAAGAGAGAGAGAGAGAAAAGAAAGAAAGGAAGGAAGGAAGGAGAAAAGAAGGAAGGAAGGAAGGAAGGAAGGAAGGAAGGAAGGAAGGAGAGAAAGAAAGAAAGAAAGAAAGAAAGAAAGAAAGAAAGAAAGAAAGAAAGAAAGAAAGAAAGAAAGAAAGAAAGAAAAGAAGGAAGGAAGAGAGAAAGAGAAAGAAGTTAGGGAGAAAAGAGGAAGAAAGAACGAAAGAAGGAAGGAAGGAAGGAAGGAAGGAAGGAAGGAAGGAAGGAAGGAAGGAAGGAAGGAAGGAAGAGGAGTGCCTTGGTAGCTCAGTCATTTGAGTGTCCAGCTTCACTTCAGGTCATGATCTCACAGCTTGTGAGTTCAAGTCCCACATGGGGCTCTGTGCTGCCAGTTCCAAGCCTGGAGCCTGTTTCAGATTCTGT
>NW_021908861.1:0-535 GCF_006229205.1 Suricata suricatta | reverse complement strand
AGCCGCCGTACTACGGAGCAACCAAGCTGCGCTCCCTCCCCTCTCCTCCGCTCTTCTCTACCTCCTTCTTTCCCTCCCTCGCTCCCTCGTTCCCACCTATCTCCTCATCTCCCAGGGTTGCCTCACCCGCCCCCATCCACGCCTCCATCTCCGCCCACAGATGGGTGGGAACGAACAGTCTGCCAATCCGAAGAAAGGGACCGCACCTCCTTACCGCCCCCTACGGCTACCCCGCCCACCACAGGAACGCAAACGGCAGGCAGAAAAAAAAAAAAAAAAAAAAAAAAAAAAAAAAAAGGGAGGAGACGGAGTGACAGCGAAACAAACCAATCATCAGGCGCAAAGGAGGCGGGGACTAGAACTCCCTCTTCTCCCCGCCCTCATCCCAGAAGGCGTAACCAGAGGCTTCTGGTCTGGGATTTCCTTGACGGGGTTTATGGTGGTTTTGTTTCAAGGTTTTGGTGCATCTCTCCGTTGTCGTGAGAGGCAATAGTTAGGATGCACTGAACTAAATTAGTTACAAAAGGTTTTAAAG
>NW_021908860.1:0-536 GCF_006229205.1 Suricata suricatta | reverse complement strand
GAGGGCTCTGAGCTGACAGGGAGAAGCCTGCTTGAGAGGTTTCCCTCTCTCTCTGCCCGTCCCCCACTCACGCGCTGGCTCTCTGTCAAAATCAATAAATAAACTTTAAAAAAGAAAAGAATTTTCTAGCACCATCCAGGAAAATTTATCTTAGCTTGGGACTGCAAAAGGGTCACGATTAGGAAATCTGACAGTATGGTGCTTTCTGTCAATAGCCCCCACCTGAAACACATTCCTGAATTTTCTAAAAAAAAAAAAAAATTCCTTAGGGAAAACTACAACAAAAGGAAACTTCTTTCACATGATAATGACATAAACAAGGAACCAACATCTTACTTAACAGTAAACACTGAGTTGCTCCTATTACAAGCCTAAGCAGAGCAGGTGTGTCTGGTTTGGGGATTGCCATTTCACATTGCTTAAGAAGATACGGCTCATGTAATAAGATCTGAAAGAGAAAGACGGACCAAGACTACTGGCAAGGAGGAGGCCAGATGTGTTTTACACTTGTGGTGTCACGCATTAGCCTGAACCCT
>NW_021908859.1:0-536 GCF_006229205.1 Suricata suricatta | reverse complement strand
TGGCCCTTCATAGGAAAGTGGATGGACCTCGAGGGTGTCATGCTGAGTGAAGTAAGCCAGGCAGAGAAGGACAGAAACCATATGTTTGTACTCATAGGTCTAGCAGGAAAACAAGAGAGACCTAATGGAGAACCAGGGGGAACGGAGGAGAGAGAGAGAGTTGGGGAGAGAGAGGGATGCAGAACTTGAGAGACTATTGAATGCTGAGAATGGGCTGAGGGTTGAGGGGGAGGGGGGAAGGGGGGAAGAGAGGTGGTGGTGATGGTGGAGGGCACTTGAGGGGAAGAGCACTGGGTGTTGCATGGAAAACAATTTGACAATAAAATAAAATGGAGAAAAAAAAAAAAAAGAACAGAGCTGAGAACTGAGGTCCGATAAGGACAGTCCATCCTATTTCCCTACAGTGTATGGAAAGTAGAAGTTGTCTATTCAGTTAGGAATAGAAATAGACACTTGGGTGCAACAGATGTGCCTCAGGCAGTTTACAAAAGGCTTGATGGGGCTTCTGGCCAAGCAGCACAAAGCTGGGCTCATAG
>NW_021908858.1:0-536 GCF_006229205.1 Suricata suricatta | reverse complement strand
ATACACAAAAAACAGTGACCTAGAAAAATGACAAGATGGAGGAACTCATCCCAAAAGAAAGAACAGGAAGAGGTCATGGATGGGGATCTAATCAAAACATATATAAGTGATTTGCCTGAACCAGAACTTAAAACAACAATTATAAGGACACTAGCTAGGCTTGAGAAAAGTATAGAAGACATTAGAGAATCCCTTACTGCAGAGATAACTAAAAACTAGTCAGGCTGAAATAAAAAATGCAATAACTGAGATGCAGCACCAACAGGTGTAATGACAACAAGGATGGATAAAACAGAGGACTCAGATCAGTGTTAGGTGAGGTAAAAAGATGGAAAATAATGAAGCTTATAACAAGAGGATAAGAAACATATTGAGTCATGAGTGTAGATGTAGGGAACTCAGAACTCAGCAAATCCATAAAGTATAATGAAATTCATATCATAGGAGTCCCAGAAGAAGAGAGGGAAAAAGGAACAGGTGTATTTGAGAGTATTATAGCTGAGAACTTCCCTAATCTGGAGAAGGAAACAGCCACC
>NW_021908857.1:0-536 GCF_006229205.1 Suricata suricatta | reverse complement strand
AGCCAAAGCACACATGCCAGGAATTGGAATTTGGTGAGGATGGCACCCTTCACACAGACACTGCGCTCTCTCATTTCGAACCAGCAGTTGCTTCCCTGGCATTCTTTGTTCCCCAGCGCTGAGGAGAGCGTCATCTGGAGGCCATGACCTCATCCCCAGGGGACATCTGAGCAGATGAGCAAACCGCGCACGTCTGTGATTTCCTTTGCACACAGGAGCTGAGAAGCCAGGAACACAGTCGAACCTCTCTTAATTCCTTGTACGTGCAACTCTCAGGAAAGAGTGTAGCCCGTTGTCATCGTGGATGATGCTTTGGAAAGCCAGGTCCGCTGGAACGCCTGGGCCCTCATCACTGATGACTTTGGCACCGTGACTCGCTTGCTACGTCAGGATGCAGCTTAAACAGGAGTCCCCAGTTTCGCGTTTGGAATCTGGGGACCTGCAGGAGCGACAGGAAATCTTCCCGATGGCGTGTGGATTGCGTTTGGTGTTTTGACCCGTGGAGGTGGGAATAGAGTGCTAGTGTCAGTGATTAA
>NW_021908856.1:0-536 GCF_006229205.1 Suricata suricatta | reverse complement strand
AATAGATCTTTATAAGGATGTCGTTTCTCTATTTGCCGACCACCTAAATATTAAATAGTTAATGTCTTTCACATATTCATACACACAGAGCAAGCACATTAGGCGTCATCAGACCCTTGCTCGAAGTATGTGGAGACAGATATAAGTTGTGCGGACTCATCCTTTGCACTACTGACTTGGGCCTCCGGACCTTCTTTCCCACCCTCTGCTTCCCTCTCAGCTGGGCTTTATTAGATCTCATCTAGACCTACTGCATCCCTCCAGCCGTTCATCCCAACGTTTACTTGTTCTGCCATTTACCTAATGCATGAGTTTGCATGTCACTAAGTAAATTTTGGGAGGTATTAAGTTCTGGTTATTGGTTCACAGGCTCTGCTGCTCAAAAAGTCTTCCATAGCATCTCCAATATGACAGCAGCCCCTCGAAGATGTGCAGGGCCCCATCTGCACAACTGTAATGATAGTTGTGCCAGCCAGCCTTGAAAATGGCCCCAAACAATCCACTCCTTGTGAGAGTCTCATGATTTCCAGAGCCAC
>NW_021908855.1:0-1296 GCF_006229205.1 Suricata suricatta | reverse complement strand
GTCTTAAAATTAGGCCCAGAGTCTAGAAAACAGGCAATTAACTAGTCGCTCTCATTCCAGAGGAAGCACAAATTGTCTATTTAAAGGATTCTCTCTTCTACAATGTTGTTAATTATCTGATTTTACTCCATATTTCTAAAGCTAAAGCACTACTATTCGTTTAATTTAAGCTTTTACAATGCAAAAGTATAAGTTGTAACCGAGCAGCTGTAGTGAAATGCTATTTGATTACTTACGACTATTGCTTCAGAGACTCGGCCTTCAAAGGAAACTCACTTAACTAGGTACTATCAGGAGTAAAATAAAGTGATATATTTTCTCTGCAGAAATAAAATAACGGTTTTTACTCTAAAAAGGATGCTATCTAGGGGGTCCAGAAATGGCAGACTAGGAGAATCCTAAGCTTACCTTATCCTACGCACACACGTAGGTAACAACCACATCAGTGTAAATAACCCAGAAAATGACCCAAAGGCTGGCAGAACAGACTCTCCACAGCTAATTTCCATGAAAAGGCTACAATGAAAAGGTAGCAAGGATACAGATGGGATCAGAAACCAAAGCGACCCAGAGAGTGATCCGTGGGAGGGACACTGCCACCACAGACAAGGAAGAGAAGGACATCACACCAAGCACCACAGGCATAAAGTCCCACACTGCGAAGACAAGTCTGCTTTCCACCTGGCGTTGAAAACCAGAGGGGCTTAGGTGCGCCAGGTCACGTAAACCGCAATGCTTAAGGCCTGCAACTTTAAAAAGCAGCTGACATGGCTCAAAGAGAGCCAGAGAATAACAGGAAAATGAGTCCCCACCCTTGGAGAGACAGTACAACAAACAGCCCCACTCAGATACTGAGCAGGAGCGATAGTGTGAAAAAGTCTGGGGGTATCCAAGAAGGACATTTACTCAGCAATCTCAGAACATGTGCTGGAAACACAAGGGTCTCTAAGAGACTCCTCCAAGAATGGAGGAGCTGGCCTGCGCCAGTTCCCTCCCCATCCACTAGCCTAGATACTCAGACACCTGTTGGAAGAACAAAGAACCCTCCCCATTGAGTTTGCTAACAATGCAACCTGCCCCAGCACCCTCAGGCAGGACCCCCCACTCCAACCTACCCTCAGCAGTTCTCCAAAGCCTCCCGGTTTCCTCCCACAGCAGACATGGGTGAACCTTGCTAACACTGTGCACTCTACCCCTGAGTTCTCTTGTGGACCTGCCCCCATCCAACCTGCTTTGGCAGGAGTCTATCCTGCAAGCATCCCTATCAGTGACCAGCACCACTCCAGAGTAGCTCTT
>NW_021908854.1:0-536 GCF_006229205.1 Suricata suricatta | reverse complement strand
GGCACAGGAGACGGTCACCGAGGTCCCACGGCCACACGACTGTGGATCTTCTCACACAGACAGGGCCGGTTGTCCCTGCAGGCTTGGGGAGCCTGGTGCGGCCCGGGTGGGGAAGGGAGGGCCGAATCCACGGAGTCCTCCAGTCTCTGGGTGCTGGTGCCCAGGCACGTGGTCCCCACGTGGCCCCGCCTTGCACGCTTGCTTATAAAAAGTACAAGCACATGCCCCCACCCAGCTACTGTTGCCTGCAGGGCAGAGACTGTTTTCGCGGGTTTTGTCTCTCTGCGGTCACCATGTCAGAGGGTCCCACCAGCCTTTGGGGAAGGTTGAATGACTTGTGGGCAAATGAGGACATCCTGTCACAGCCTCTCCACCAGGACCCACGGACCCTCAGACACACGACATGCAGGGCCACGGGACAGCCTTTCTCTTAGGTGGTTCTGCCACTCAGACTCACAGCTCACGGCTGGAGGTCTGTCCTCCCCCCTCACCCCAGTCACTGTGCTCCCGGCTGGAGGTCTGTCCTCCCCCCTCCC
>NW_021908853.1:0-536 GCF_006229205.1 Suricata suricatta | reverse complement strand
AGAGCCCTATGCAGGGCTCAATCTCACAAACTGTGTGATCATGACCTGAGCCAAAATCAAGAGTCAGACACTAAGTCAACTGAGCCACCCAGGTGCCCCACTTAAATCCCCTTTAAATCATCCATCTTTTCATCCTTCCTCAGTCATCTAGAATGGAACTGTGTAATTTTTCAACCTTATTCCCCAATAATATGCCTCCCAAATAGTTTCTTTTTACTTGTAACAAGAAAGAGCATTGAAAAGAAGGGGGGGGAAGAGGATTGAGACTTTTTAGAGCAACTGTAAAAATTCTTTGCTTGATTTCAAGAAAGAGGAAATTCAGAGTCAGAACTTGTCCTCCATCTGGATTTTGCTTATTGACTCATAGACAATTAGAAATAGATCTCCTTTTCTTCACCTATATAATGAAGGGTTTGAAATAATCTGTAAGACAGTTTCCTCAAGCAGGACCCACAGCTGAGATCAATTTAGCATCCTTGCAGCAGGCAGCTGCGCCAGAATGGAGGCCTGCTGAGAATCCATCACTGGGGCAGGCT
>NW_021908852.1:0-536 GCF_006229205.1 Suricata suricatta | reverse complement strand
TAATATGGGTCAGGAAAAATGTTTTCACACTTTGATCACTTATCGACTTTGGTAATTCAGTATTTTCATAGTAAATTTACAAGAGTTGCATATTATGTTTACTTAAAATCTAAAAAGCAAACAAAGATTGAAGGGAGACATTACCTATCAGACCTCTTGCCACTCATCCAATGCTTTGGTAAATCTTTGTGGAGGCATGACAAAAATATCTTGAGAGGTTACAAACTTACACTATTTTAAATGAAAAGAAGTTTATGCGTAGGGTACTGATTTCAGTGATTGATGAAGAAAACAGTCAGGACTCAAGTGGAAGAGATTGGTGCATTCTCAGAACCTCAGCTGTAGGTGTTCCTGTATCATAGGACTACGTTTTGAAAACTAGCAACTCACACCTTTGATGTCATAACCTCACTTCCTTACCTACTATTCATTTTTTTATTTTTGAGAGAAGTTATTCTTTTCTGATATGCTATATAATCTATTTACTTCTCTTATTTTTTATTTTTATTTTGTCAGTTTTTCTTATGGACTAGAAG
>NW_021908851.1:0-536 GCF_006229205.1 Suricata suricatta | reverse complement strand
TGCATGGCATCTGTCTGTCATGCACTAGACTAGACCTCATCATGTGGGATGCCTGTTTCCTCAGAGCCTGGCACTGTGCTTGGCACATGGAAGGTATTAAAAAAAGTGTTTGAATGAATGAATTATTGGCCAAAAGCATGTAGCTAATCTGTAGCAGAGCTGAAAGCAGAAGCCAATTCAGTTCATTTCAATCACAACGTTCCATCCACTATGCACATGGCCTCAGTAATATTCCATTTGATTAAACTTGGAAATTGCTCTGGGGTTAAGGTTTATGAGACCCTTATCTCCAACCACTTCCAGAGGAGCACAGTTGGTCTTTAGAATAAGGTTTGTGAAACACCATGAGCTACTCAGACCTTCAGAATAGCTTTGGCCAAATAGAAAGACCTGGGTTTGAGGCCTATCTCTGCCATTTCCTTGAAGGTTGCCTTGGTGCAAATCACTTAATCTTGAGACTCAATTTTTGTTCTGTAAAATGGAAGAGTGGGTTTGACCCTGCCAATCTCACAAGGTTGCTGTGAAGTCTCAGCATG
>NW_021908850.1:0-536 GCF_006229205.1 Suricata suricatta | reverse complement strand
CCGGGGCGCCAGCAACGGGGCCTCCGCTCCTGGAGGCCGCTGCGGCCAGCCTCTCCCTGCCCGGGCCCCGCAGGGCCGCATTCCCTCCGGGTCTCCCTCCGGCCTCCACGTCCAAGCCTCCCTCCCCTTCCCCTTCCGAGGACGCCAGTCCTGGGATTTAGGGTCGCTCTGTAGGGTCCTACTCCAGCATGACCTCGTCTTGACGTATTTACGCCCGCCACCTGCGCGAGCAGTGGGGGTTGGGCCAGGGCGGAATTCACCCCAGGACCGAAGGCCAGCTCCAGCCCAGAGAGCCGAGTCCTCGAGCCTTCCATCCCCCGGGCCTCCCCACGGCCCGCACGGGCCAGCGCTTCCTGCCCTCGGGAAGGCTTGTGTGTGAGGCCAGGCGGCCGCAGGCCCTTCCCAGCGAGGGAGCAGCCTGGTCCCCACGCCGGCGGTTCTGAACAGGGCAAATCCTGCCACTAAGCATAACCAGAGGCCAAATACACACCGCACCACAGTTGTGGGGGTGGATGGGGTGTGTGTGTGTGTGTGTG
>NW_021908849.1:0-536 GCF_006229205.1 Suricata suricatta | reverse complement strand
AAAAGAGGTGGTGGTGATGGAGGAGGGCACTTGTGGGGAAGAGCACTGGGTGTTGAATGAAAACCAATTTGACAATAAACTATTTAAAAAAAACAAATAATCAATTCATACGAGTTTCCAAATAAAAAGAAATACTAAATGCAGTAAAAACAAAAACAAAAACAAAGACACACCAAGAATTCTCTACCCTTGAAAACGGATCAAACTTCATTCTCACTACTGCCCCCAAGATGATATCATTTCACCTAGGCCTGCCTTCAGCAAGAATCTTAATTTGGTTGGTACCGCCAGAAGCCCCCAGACTGCGTAATTTATCAGCTAACACCCCCAATTCCAACTTGTTTCTTAGTTATAAATCCCCACTTGATCTGCTCGTATTCAGAACTGAACCCAAGTCTATACTGGAGTGTGTCTTCCCGTGTAGCAATACTGTGGTGAATAAAATTTATATCCACCATTTTAGCTTATGTTTAGCTCTAGTTTTCTTTGTCAACCCACCCCCACACCGTTCTTAGGGTACAATTAACTCACAACTT
>NW_021908848.1:0-536 GCF_006229205.1 Suricata suricatta | reverse complement strand
CAGACATTTTAACAATTACCTACCCGATTCTCCACACATTGTGAGAGCAGCAAAGAGCCGGGAAGGGCTAGTAGCTACTGTACTTAAGCAGCAGAGCGAGCCCTCAAGTCCGACCAGTCTCCCATAAAGTCACTGTCTCTATTATATCATGTCACCATGGAAACTTGGTCCTGCTTAAGCAAGAGCACACAGTGTTCCTCCAATTCCTCACCACTCACATCCATGCACAAGCCTCAACGTTGCTCAAACATTCCCATCTCTCAGCACCGACATAAGTCTAGAGTCCCAGGGTTGACTTTCCAAGGTAACAGCTTTTTTTTGTAAAGCATTTTTAGGTCCTATAAGGCACCCTCTCAAGGTGAAAGTTGGCACAGGAAAACGGTCAGCACTTGTTACAATAATTCCACCCAGTGTTAAAACATCAATGTCCTTTTTTCCTTCTCAAGAATCCACCAAACAAGGGGCACCCGGGTTGCATAGTCGGTTAAGTGGCTAACTTTGACCTCACACTTGTGGGTTTGCACCCATGTGGGCTC
>NW_021908847.1:0-536 GCF_006229205.1 Suricata suricatta | reverse complement strand
AAGCATTTAAATATATGATTAAATAGTTACTTTATCTGATGAGTATTTTCAGAGAATTTGCAGGTTTACAGGTATATTAGGGTTCTCCAGAGAAACAGAATTAGTAGCAATTCATGAACCTGACAGCATCCCATCCAATGAGTAGAGAGATGCTCTGAGGAGTTGTACACAATATAAGGTTTTATAGATGAGAGGGTGGAGCAAGAAGTTATTAGCAAAAGAAAAGAAAGGATTGTTTCAGGGCAGGACCCCTTTATGGGATGGAGGCAATGACAGGGTTTTTATTACACAGATGACTTCGATATTGCTGATCAGGAAATTTTAGACTGACTGTTAGAAGGTCACATTCCTGCGATAGGTTGAAATTGTAAGTCTTGGTGTGCTGTCCGGGGGCTCAAATGATTCCATTTTGAGCTTGTTTCTTTTTAAACAGATCTATGTCTATGTCATGAGATATTTATGAGGAATTGGCTCACATGGTTACAGAGGCTGAGAGGTCCCACGATCTGTCATCTGCAAGCCATAGACCAGGAAAG
>NW_021908846.1:0-536 GCF_006229205.1 Suricata suricatta | reverse complement strand
ATATACCTGATGTGTTAGATGATAGTCACATTTAACATGACAGGAAGTTCTGGTATTCATTGTTTTTATTTTCTACAAAGTGTGGCCAGCTTCATTGACTGAAAGTGTGCCCTCTGAGAAGTAAGTTGATTGTGTAAATACAGACTGCCCTTATGTAAAGTTCCCTGTGAATCCAGAGTCTATGGTGGACCTTAGTTTAAGGTAACATATTTATTATCATCTATCAAAAGTTTTAACAAATTACCATAAAAGTGTGGTTTAAAAACAACAATAATGTATTCTGTTGTTCTAGGGGTCAGAAGTCTAAAATATGTCTAATAAATCCACCCATCTAATCTCAAATAATCTTCTCACCTCAAGGTCCATAATTTAATAACATCTTCAAAATCTTCGGACCTCACAAGGTAATGTTAAGGTACTCGGGATAGGTTATAGTCATCTTTGGGTCA
The DNA here is from genome assembly GCF_006229205.1 of Suricata suricatta. NCBI lineage: Eukaryota > Metazoa > Chordata > Mammalia > Carnivora > Herpestidae > Suricata > Suricata suricatta. The sequence continues at coordinate 87 of NW_021908846.1, read as the reverse complement.
CACATTATGCTGCCTATAACAGCTAAAATGACAGTGTGTGGCATGCAGTGACAGCTGGAGATTCAGGGAAACAAATATTAAAATATA
>NW_021908845.1:0-536 GCF_006229205.1 Suricata suricatta | reverse complement strand
AGGCTGTGGTAGGGGCTGCAGGTGGGCCCCGGACTGAAGGACAGAAGGGACAAAAAGAGACCCGAGGAAGCAGGGCGTGCGCTGCCCCGGCGCCTCCAGCAGGGGGCAGTGCTGCTCCGCGCCTCGGGCACGCAGCGCGGGAGCTGGGGACCCAGCTGGTCTTGCTCCGGAGCCGGCTCCTCCCCGGGCCCCCCCCCCCGCCCCCCTCCGCCCCAGGGCTCTGCGTGCGCCGGGGAGGCTGGCCCAGGTGCCTCGGACGCCGTGGCTGGAAACCCTCGATGGAGCGCCGGTGTACTCCGACACCCCCAGAACACAAGGTCACCTGCAAACCCCGAGCTTAGGGACCAATGGGACCGCTTGGGCACTCCGGGCTGGGGACTGAGATCTTTCCGTGCTCCCCCCTCCCATGCTGCAGCCCCCCGCTGCCTGAAGTCCCCACCACTTCCCTGACCAGCTCCACCAGGTCGCTGTCCCTGGACGCAGCCGCCCTCACGCCCAGCCCCGTCCTGGGTCCCAGGCAGGGTCTCTCCCCAGTA
>NW_021908844.1:0-1296 GCF_006229205.1 Suricata suricatta | reverse complement strand
CTAACGTTGAACTTTTTTGGTAGGTTTAGTGACCCCTTATGGCTCCTCTTCTGTGAATTGCCTATTTATGTTTTGCCTGTTTTAAATCAGATTACTATATTTTTCTTATCAATTTGCAAGATTGGTTTATTGCAGAATTCTGGTTATTCATTCTTTGTTAACTGTGTGTATTACAGGTGTCTTTTCCAAGGCTGTGTCTTGTCTTTCATTTTTAAAATAGTATCAGTGAATAAAAGTTTTAAATACAATTGAATTTGTCAGTGTTTTTCTTTATGGCATGCACTTTTAATTTTTATGTCATGGATTCATTCCCAATCCCATAGTCTTAAATATAATCTAAATATTCTAAATTCTTTTTGTTTTAATTTTGCTTTTCCAATTTAGGTCTGTTCTTTCCATGGAATGGACTTTTGGGTATGATATGAGGTAGGATTGAATTCCCCCCCCCCCAGTTGTCCCAACCCTTTTTCTTTCTAATCTGTAAAACCATTTCTTTCATATATTGTTTTCATAAATGTTTGGGTCTCTTTCTGGGCTCTCTGCTCTAATGTACTCTTATATTTACTATATATATGTAATAAGGCTCACAACACGGTAGGACAATAAGAATACTTCCATATTCTTTAAAATTATCTTGGCTGTTCTTTGCATTTTGCCTTTCCAAGTAATTTTAGAATTTGTTTTTCAAACTCTGCCCTGACTTGGAGTTTATTATAATTACACTTAATTCACAAATTTGAGGAGGCTTATCTTCTCTACGATATTGGATATCTCTGTCTATAAACATCCATTTTTGTATGTTTTCTTTAAGTTCTTTAAGTTGTATCATTTTCTCTGTAAAGGACACATGTATCTTTAGTGAGATTGCGATTTATTCCTAGGAACTCTTTTTTTTTTTTTTTCCTGGTTAGTGTAATATCCTTTGATTATATTTTCTGTGACTGGTATATAGAAATCATGGGTATTTATTCTAACAATACACTTGTAGATTATTTCAGTATTTCCATCCAGATAGCATCATAAAAATGACAGTCTTTCCCTTTTCTTTCTATTCCTATTATTATTCTATTATTTCTTTTTCTTTTTTCTTCTAAAAAACTGAACTGGAGAGGATCTTCAATACAATGTTGAATAGAAGAAATTGATAGCATTCTAATCTTACTTCTGATTTAAAATATACATATATATTTTTCTAATGCTTCACTGTTAAGCATGAGATACGCCAAAGATTTTTGGCAGATAAACTTCTTTGGGAAAATTTGTCTCATTTAATTGCTAATTTACTATGAATTTTAC
>NW_021908843.1:0-536 GCF_006229205.1 Suricata suricatta | reverse complement strand
TCTAAATTCCTATTCAGATATATTGCTTTCTTCTGTTTTGAGCAAGTCCCTGGCTGTGATTTCTTCTTTACCTTTCTTTTGTGGAGAATTCCTCTGTCTTGTCATTTTGGCTATGCTTCTGTGTTTTGTGTGTTTTGAAAACTTGTTATATTTCCTATACCTGAGAGTACTACTTTATTAAAGAGGGGTAATACACTGTCCAGGGCCTGGGACTTTAGGAAGTGTCTCTGGTGTGTGCTGTGTACACTCACTGTTGCATTTTGGTTGCTTTTCCCCATTGGCCAGTTCTCTGCAGAGCTCCTCCTTGCTTGCAGTGGAAAGTGTTTAGACCTTTAACTACCTATGTTTGATTTGTTTGTTAGAATAAGCCTGGAATAAAGAGGGGAAAAGCCTGATCACCCCACAAGAGAAAAGGAACAGGAGTGAAAAATACCAGAGAATCAAAAAAACTATAAGGCTGATTCCAAAGAAAAAGGAAAAAAAAGAAAAGAAAAGAAAGAAAGAAAAATCGAAGCCTGGTCCAGAGAGAGAGAGAG
>NW_021908842.1:0-536 GCF_006229205.1 Suricata suricatta | reverse complement strand
GAGAGAAAGGAAGCCCAGAAAACAGAAACAGTTGGATTTCTCTAGGTACTATATGGATATAAACATATTAATATTGTAAAAACCCAAAGACCAGCACAAAGTTTGAGGTAATAAATTAAAGCCAAATAATTAGTACCAACTAAAAATGGATTTTGAGAATGGTGCAGATTATTAAAAATAATCCAAACTGATATCATTATTTTATACAAATGGGTTTCAGAGAAGTTAGGTAGGTTGCCCAATGCCCCCCGCCTAGGCATTACTTATGGAGGGATGCCCTTTCATTACATCAGTTGTTTTAAACCAGAAAGCATCATATTATTCATTGTTTCAATGAAATGTTTCAACCAAACCTATGCCAATCTTCTCTATGAAGAACATGGTTTGAAGGCCATGCACTCTATTACCTCTGTTTCTTTGTTATTAATCTGCAATAATAGATTTTTTAAAATTAAGTTTATTTTTGAGAGAGACAGAGCATGAATGGGGGAAGGGGCAGAGAGAGAGGAAGACATAGGATCCAAAGCAGGCTCCAG
>NW_021908841.1:0-536 GCF_006229205.1 Suricata suricatta | reverse complement strand
TAGAAGCTAACAGTCTTCTTAAGAATTGATCTTAGAAATCCTGGAATATCATTTGTACAGATGCTATGGGTGTGCAGTCCCAGAGCAGCTCAGACTACTGATGGAAAGAGCAGTGTGCTCTACTCAAGGAGAAAAAGTATCATTGAGGGCCCTCTTTGGAGACTACCTACCATGGATGGGAATAAAATATTGAGCCCTCTAAATACCCACCACCATTCCCTGGCCTATACCATTCACTCATTCATTGTGTCTTCCCTTTTAGTAAGCTCATGAAAGCAGACACTTTGCTTTGTTCATTGATATGTTTTCAGGACTTACTCACTGCCTGGCACAGAGTAGGTATTCTGTAAATATTTGTTGAATGAATGAATGAATTAAACAACTAGTCATTCAATTGCCCTAACCAGCCACAGGAAATTGAACAAGCCAGCACATTTTCTTTGAAAAAGTGAGACTTAATCTAGGCTTTCAAGACAGATAGGCAGCATGGCAAGACTGAATTCTATAGATACGCTGATGAGAAGCAGCGATGGGTA
>NW_021908840.1:0-536 GCF_006229205.1 Suricata suricatta | reverse complement strand
GGGAGTGAGACTGGGAGTGGGTTGGGACGTGGGGGTGTGGGGAAGGGGGGCAAAAGCACAATTGCTAAGCGACCTGACTTCTAATGTAGCCACAAAGGGTTTGTTGATTTATGACAGGAGCCCCTGAAGGATCTGACACTTTTAGTGTCCACTATGTACTATAACAATGTCATATATGTGTCACTAATAGACACCCAGGATCCTAGGGACAAATCAGGGTGACATCATTTAATGAATGCCTACTGTGATCCTGAAGCTGAGAGATGCCGCTAGGGATGCACGGCTGCCTGACAGAGACCTTTCTGCATGTCCCCTTCAGAAGTGGACTCTATTTTAGTCACTTCTGGTAGCAATGGACAAGTCATTACCTGAAAAGTGTAACCCTTCACTCTACAAATGAGATATCTCAAGGTCACGGCGGTGGGGGAACTTAGTCAAACATCCAGCTTATTATCGGCTCCTCTAGGATTAGGACGACTGTGTTGTTTCACTGAGCGGCTTTTCCTTTCACTTCAACTCACTAACTCCATTTATAT
>NW_021908839.1:0-536 GCF_006229205.1 Suricata suricatta | reverse complement strand
CTTTTCGATCCACTGCCAACCCCACTAGGCAAACCTGTCAGTCGTGTGCGGCTTCCATTCATACAGAGTCTCATTAACACCTCTCTTTCCTCTGGCTACCTGCCACCGCGATGTAAGGAGACTGTGTTCCCAAACACACAAGAAAAAGAACCCGGAAACTGGCAAAATACAGTTGTGGGCCCGTCTGGCTTTAAGCTCACGAACGCCGAGCAATTTGGAGCCACTTCTGGCCGAGGCATTTCCATCCAGACAACTTCGTGCCTGCCACCTGGACACAATTCTCAGCGAGGGGCCACAGCCAATGAACTTTTAAAGGATGTTCCCGTGATGACCAACACTGTTGAATTCTCTGACCTACCAGAGGGGCCTCGGTCTAGAACAGGGCAACGACTCTCAGATATGATAAATAGCGACTGAGGATGTATCAGGTCTGTTCCGGAGGACAATGTCTGTCCTGTGACAGGGCCTGACGCAGACTGACGGGGGCATGGGGTGCAGCTACATGAGCCCCAAGCCTGACTCCTATGTCAAGGTCA
>NW_021908838.1:0-536 GCF_006229205.1 Suricata suricatta | reverse complement strand
TTTTAATGTTTGTTTATTTTTGAGAGAGAGAACGAGTGGGGGAGGAGCCGAACGACAGCGAGGGAGAAGCCCAAGCTGGCCCCGTGCTGTCAGCACAGAGCCAGAGCCTGACACGGGGCTTGATCCCATGACCTGAGCTGAAGCCAGACGCCGGACTGAGCCACCCAGGCAGCATCTAGTTTGTAATAAAGTGAGAGGCTTGACTTAGTTTCTTCATGGACAAATCCTCAGCTACACGGATGGCTGGACAAGCATACCCACGCCCGTCGCTGAGCATCCGCTCAGACAGCGCCGTGATGGGGCGTAGGTTCTGACGGGTGAACTAATCACATGACCCCCGCTGGCCCGGGCACCATGTCCGTCCTCAGGACGACGGAGGCTCTGTCTCCTCCGATGGGCAGCGGTGGGTCCTGCCACACCGGTCCTCTCCCGTCCTTGCTCGGGAGTCAGACGGACAGAGCTCAAACACCCAGATCTGCGGGTCTGTCTCTAAACAATCCTTCTTACTCCGGATGCCAACTTCTGCCTCTGGCCAC
>NW_021908837.1:0-536 GCF_006229205.1 Suricata suricatta | reverse complement strand
CCTAATGCTCAGAGTTTCAGTGGTTATAAACTCATGGCCAATCTGGTTTCATCAAATCCATTACCCATAGTCTAGAATGTTTTGGAGGAAGACTGTTACTCTATCACATAATCTGTAAATATTTCTGCCTGTATCTGTAAATGTTGAAAACTTCTTAAAATATTACCACATAAAATAATACCATTATCAAGCCTAAAAAGTTAATAATTATTTCTTCCTGTCATCCAGTCTTCAGGAGGTGTTCAAATTCCCTCAACTGAACCATAAATAATAAATATTTTTACAGTTTGCTCAAACCATAATCTTATTAAGTTTCAAGAATTCAACTGGTTAATATGTCTCTTGTGTCTTAAGTCCCTTTAATTTATAAATGTTCCTCTTCATATCTCTGTGTGTGTGTCCCTTGCAATATCTTTGTTGAAAAAAATGGTCATGGGGTGCCTGCACGGCTCAGTCAGCTCAGCCTCTGACTGTTGGATCTCATGGTTCATGAAATGGAGCCCATCATTGAGCTCTGCACTGACAGAGTCTGCTTG
>NW_021908836.1:0-536 GCF_006229205.1 Suricata suricatta | reverse complement strand
TAATAATTATTGATAAGTAGGTATTTACTGCCATCTTGTTAATTGTTTTCTTGCTATTTTGTAAGTCCTTTATTTCCGTCTCCCTCTGCGATTTGATGGTTTTCTGTAGTGGCAAATGTAGCTTCCTTCCTCTTTATCTTTTGTGTTTCTGCTGTAGGTGTGTGTGTGTGTGTGTGTGTGTGTGTGGTGTGACCGTGAGGCGTCCGTGAAAGAACTTATATTTATAAACATCGGCTGAAGTCCAAGCACATCGACCTCCCTCGTGTGTGTAGTGTTTTGATGTCCCATTCTACATCCTTTTCTCTGTGCGCCCGTTAGCAAGATTGTCCTAACAGTCACTTTGACTACCTTTTCCTTCACGTTAGACCCATCACCTTTACGACATTAAGTTGTTATGGATTTTTCCATTTGTTTACCTTTACCGGGAGATTTATGCTTGCATATATTTTCCTGTTACGAATTAGCACCCTTTCGTCTCAGCTTAAAGCAGTTTCTGTACCACGTTACTCTCTGGTAGGCCAGTCCGGAGATGTCCC
>NW_021908835.1:0-536 GCF_006229205.1 Suricata suricatta | reverse complement strand
TTAAACCTGGATTGCTGGAGTTCTGATTGAGTAGTTGTGAGGTGGGGCTTGAGAATTTGCATTTTTAATAAGTTCCCACGTGCTGTGGATGCTGTTGGTTTTAGGACCTCATTTGGAGAACCTCTGTGATTAATAATATGCCCACAACTTCAAGTAGTCATTATTTATTCCTTTTCTGCTATAGTTAATATATCATCAGATTTAAATAGTAACATATGTTAAATACTAACATCATATCAAAAAGAGATTTATTTAAAACATAATATGGGAAATAAGTATTTGAATGTGTGATATTTGGGACTTAAATGTTGCTGTGATTTTTAAAAAGGGATATAAATATGAATTCTGTCCTTTCAGTCTGTGATAGTAAGTTTTGTTTTAAGATAAATTACTTCCTTAGACTGAAAATTTATAGCATATTTGTTTACAGACCTAAGTATCATATAGGAACTATAAGATGAGTAATTTAACAGGGTGTTTCTATATGCACAAAAGCATTTTGACTAATCTGTACTTAAAGCTTTCTAATTTGATTT
>NW_021908834.1:0-536 GCF_006229205.1 Suricata suricatta | reverse complement strand
TCTCCCATTCAGTAGTTTTCCCTTTTGTTTTGTTAATGGTTCCCTTCGCTGCACAAAAGCTTCATTTGTTCTTTGCTTTTGTCAACCTAACCTAAGGAGACAGGTTCAAAAAGTATTTTGCTGAGACTGACGTCAAAGAGCTTACTGCCTGTGGTTTCCTTCTAGGAGTCTTATGGTTTCAGGTCTTACATTTAAATCTTTAATCCATTTTGGATTTGTTTGTACAGGTGGCATAAGAAAGGTGCCCAGTTTTATTCTTTTGCGTGTAGTTGTCTAGTTTTCCCATCACCATTTACTGAAGAAACTGTCTTTTCCTTGTTTTATAATCTTGTCTCCTGTGTCATAGATTCACTGTGTAAGAATAGGTTTATTTCTGAGTTCTCTATTCTGTTACATTGATTTTTTTTTTGTCTGTTGTTTGTTGCCAGTTCCTTGCTATTTTGATTACTATATCCTTGTGATATAATGTGAGATCCAGGAGTGTGATACCCCCACCTTCTTCTCTCCCAAGATTGCTTTGCGATTCAGGGTTTTTC
>NW_021908833.1:0-1296 GCF_006229205.1 Suricata suricatta | reverse complement strand
AAAGGACTAGTTGCATGCAGCATGCACAGCGGGCGGCACCCCCCACCCCCCCCCCCCCCCCCCAGCTCCAGTGTCCCCTGGAAAACGGCCCCGAGCAGACCAGACTCCGCCTCAGTTCTGCAAGGGGCCCTAAGGTCCAGTAGAGCCAGCCAGAGCCAGGGCAGCGTGCCCTGGGCCCCAGTCGGTGGGGGGCAGATGGGGTCCACACAGCACAGGTCAGCCTTGGGGTGACCCAAGCCTGGTGGCCAGCCTGGGAGCCTCTGAGTCAGGAGGAAAATGGCTAGAAGCCTCCTATTTATGGATGGGTCAAGGCTAAGAAGCGGTCCAGTGGACTTGACCGCCTGCACCTGTGTGTGGCTTGCACAATTACTGGGCACCGTGGAACTGATGCGGCCCTAAATCTCCACCCATGCCCACCTGCCACTTTGACCTCACAGCGCCCAGGTGCTCTGTCCACCAGGCCCCAGTGTCCCGTCCTGCATGACCACACTCGGACTTCTTAGTACCCTGAGGCCTGACCTATTCAGAAAGCTTATCCAAATCATCAAAATGACTTTTTTAATCGTGCTAAGGGTACCTTAAGAGTCTTTTTCATTTAATGATTTGTTTTTGAGTGTAACTTAAAAAATGCTAGGACAAAAATGTATACACATCAGGAAGCAAGATTTCCCGCTAAATTCTTCTAATACCAGTGTGTCAGTTTTCCACTTTGAAATGTGTAGGTTTTCGTAGGACTAGACTGTCCTACACGGCCATGTGAAAGCCCCTCACCTAACTCTCACGGGGGAAGGGAGGGGGAAGAGAGCAGGTGTCAGGGGACCAGGAGGCATATCAGAGGACGCTTCCCCCAGAACCGCTTCCCGGAGGGGACGGGCCCTCGGGGGCACAGGCGGGCGGGCAGGACGGCCCTCCAGCCGGGCTCTCTGCTGGTGGGCCAGCCTGGGGCCCGGGGCCGCCTCTCCCCAGCCCTGCAGCGGCCACGGGGCTCCACCGCACAGCTCCAAGTCTGGAGCTCGGCTGTGTCATGAGCTACTTCTGGCGGGGGGGCCGGGGCGGGGGCCACTGGGACAGTGCCCGACGCCAGCGTGGGGTCGTCCGGGCTGCGGGAGGCTCAGGATATGAATACTTAATATTGAGTTTCAAAAAAAAAAAGATTGAAAATTATTGAATGTCTTACAAGTTAAAATGTGATTTGCAAGATTTTGCCTTTCCTTGCGTTTCAGGTAATATATCCAAGAAATTGGGCAAAAGTAATGTGTGTGGCTTTAAATAACCTGGTCTCTGTGCATTTGGGGA
>NW_021908832.1:0-536 GCF_006229205.1 Suricata suricatta | reverse complement strand
CAGATGGGTGAGAGCAATATGCTTCTAAGGAAATGAGACAAGAGAAGTGCCTCTTAGCAAAACTTTGGGTTGATAAAGTATATTCAGTGGTACATAGATACTTCTGGAACTGCCGGAACTGCCTATTGCCTGAAACTGTTGCTTCATCACAACTGCTATTCGGGTAATTTTTTTTTAATCAAAAATTCTTGCAAGAAAACTAGAGACCTGCAAAGGAAATAAGATAAGAACAGTTGTGTGGGTTTTTGAGAGGAAGAGTGCAAAAGAAAAGTCTTTGAAAGGAAGATTCAAAGCACGATTCGGATCTCTAATCTTAGAGATTATGTAGCCCCTGGCAAGCACCTTGCGTTTAGCAAACTCAGCAAATGCTCGCGGAGTGAGTGAATGGATGGGAGGGGACAGTACGCGAAGCAATAGATACTCAAGTATTCATCTGCTCTGCCAGAGAATCCTTCTTGGTGCCCGCTCCGGAAATGGAGAGGAAGTGATCGGAGCACGGTGACCTTCATCAGCCAGCGAATGGAGGATGCTTTCCG
>NW_021908831.1:0-536 GCF_006229205.1 Suricata suricatta | reverse complement strand
GGGGAGGATAAATATTATAAGTCAAAAGTTAACAAAACTTTCCTGAAAATAAAAGAAAAAAAATGAGACTACATAATAAAAGAGCCCAGCACTTTCATGATGATATTGAGTCAGCAGGAGGAATACCAAGGCAGTTTACAAAAAATTACTAGACTTTAAAAGCAAAGACAGAAACAAAACCTTTGGGCAACTGAGCAGAAAGCACAAAGTACTGATTAAGAGAAGTATGTTATCATCAGCTTGTTCAATAGTAATAGTTTCCATCAGAAGAAATTCGAATAAAATGTTTAAAATACTCAATGAAAGAAAACAGGAGTCAAGGATTTTAAGAAAACCCTCAAATTTTCAATTTTCAACCCAGAAAATTTGAACTGTTAATATAATACAGGAACACAAATAATATTGCCCCTATGATCTCTCTCTCTCTTTTTACTGTTTATTCATTTATTTGAAAGAAAATGTGCATACAAGAGAGAGGCAGAGAGAGAGGGAGAGAGAACCCCAAGCAGGCTCCATGCTCACCACAAAACCCTATG
>NW_021908830.1:0-536 GCF_006229205.1 Suricata suricatta | reverse complement strand
TAATGAATAAAGATCTGATAGTTCAAAAATAGGGTATAAAATTAATAATCCTCTGAAAATTAGCTGAAATCTCAGTCTTAAATATTTATTTGTATATTATTAGTTTGAAATTTGTCTCCCTTAATTTAACATAAGCTCTGGAAGAGTAAAATTGAGTTTTTTGTTCAGTAGTATATGCCCAGCTCCTAGCACAGTGCTCAGTACATATTTGTTAAATTAATGAATGACATAAAGAACACAGTCTACCAGAACTGTTGTAGAAACTGGCTATAGAACTGTGAACAAGAGAAAACTAGAAAATATAATGCCAAGGGCTTTTTGGTCTGTTTTGTTTATTGCTATTTTTCCAGTGGTCAGAATGGTATATGGGACATAATAGTTGCTCAGTCAACATTTGTTAAATAAATGCATAACTGATTGAGTAAATGAATAAAGGTGGATGCAACCTTTGCCCTCATGGGATTCTGTTTGAGTGGGAGATAGAGATAGGTCAATGGGTAATTACCACGTATGATCATCAGATTTAAAAAAAAAAA
>NW_021908829.1:0-536 GCF_006229205.1 Suricata suricatta | reverse complement strand
CTCCAGCGTCTCTGCTCTGGCAACTCTCAGAACGGACTGCTCTCTTTACCTGTGCCCACAGGCTTTTCCAGTCAACTGCAAAGCCCCCTTCTCCATTATCACCTGGAAGTTTCTTCCACTTAGTATCACTTCCTCCAGGAAGTCCTCTTCAGCTCCAGCCTGGAGGCAGGCACTCAGTAATTGAAGGGCCACATTGGGAAACCTGGAAGACTGATGGGCCCTGGTAGACAGCAGGGTGCTTGGCTGGAGCTTTGATTTTTCCCCTAAAGTAACTTCTACCCTCTGATGTGGGTCCCGATCTCACAACCTCCACAGATCAAGAGTCACATGCCCTATTGACAGAGCCAGTCAGGTGCCCCTTGGCTGTAGCATTAAAAAAAAATTTTTTTTGATGGGGCACCTGGGTGGCTCAGTCGGTTAAGCCTCCAGCTTCAGCTCAGGTCAGATCTCACGTTCGTGGGTTCGAGCCCCGCGTCGGGCTCTGTGCTGACAGCTGGCTCCGAGCCTGGAGCCTGCTTCCAGTTCTGTGTCTCCTT
>NW_021908828.1:0-536 GCF_006229205.1 Suricata suricatta | reverse complement strand
TGGCAGGGCTATTATAATTGTAATGCTTCCACATGAAGACACGAGTCTGGGGAGCTGGAAGGTGTGCCCACACCCCTTCCTAGCTCTGTGATGCCCCACAAGTGGATCTGTCTGTGTCTACTGTGAATACGTCTTCTGCCTTGCCCTGCTTGCTCTCTCTGATGCTTCATGGTGGGCTTAGGTTACATGTGTGTGCTGTACTTCAAGGGCACGGAAGGAGCATCTCTCATCTTCAGTTGTAATAGTAAAAGGCAGGACACCGCGTCCATCAATAGCATGTACAATGGGAGACTCCTCCAAAATAGGAAGGGGACTGGAGACTGAACTGCCAAAAAACTAAATAATTGCTGTTTCACTCCCCAAATGCGCACACGTCTATACACCCCAGTTGGGGGCTTGTCATTTCTGTCATGACCAAAGCAACTTCTGGTTTGCAGGTTTCCACCCTCTGTCCTCACCTACTTCTTGAGCTCACTGGTCCCACTGCCTGGCTGTGGGCTCCCAACTAGGTTTCAGAACTCTCCTTCAGGACATAC
>NW_021908827.1:0-536 GCF_006229205.1 Suricata suricatta | reverse complement strand
GAACTGTTATTCTAGTTATCAGAAGGTGGGGAGCATGAAGAAAAAGAGTACAGATTTTTTGCAGTATAAAACATATCACATCTACTACTATAATATTTTTACTAGCATATGACCAGTCAAGAGAGACTGGTTTTTAGATGCTCATCAAAAACATGGATACGAAATAATGAGAAAATGAATAAAGAAACAACTCATTCATAAATTTGTGAGTGGCAGGCACGGAGGATTTAATGATACTTTCTTTTTGTTTCTCTACTATTCCTAATCTCGGTCATGAGAACATGTTAAGCTAATCTGACACCTTTAGTACATCTTTGATTGGTTTACTGAATGTCTCTTAGAGCAGCACTTTCTAGAATAGTCCATGCATAAATATATACTTTGAAAATGGCATCCAAAAAAAAGAGAGAAGAATTAAATTCAGGGATACTACCCTCTCACAACTTTAGATTCAGAGAAACATGAAACTAGAGTAGATATTGGATCATCTTATCCAATGCCTTTACATTATGTATAAGGAAACTGAAGCCAGTGTG
>NW_021908826.1:0-536 GCF_006229205.1 Suricata suricatta | reverse complement strand
AAATGTTCAGAGAGGAGTTATTTAATCCACCAAAGAGAACAAATTATTTTCATGTATCCTCAGGCACTGCAGAAGCACTGCTTATTTATTTGCTCACCCATAGTTTATTGATAAAGTGACCAATACAAGCTAGGTGAAGGGGGTTCCTTCTCTCCAAGGAATGAACTTGCAAAATCATTAATTTTCTTAATTGGTTACTAGGGAGATTTCTTCATGGTGAGGCTGCTCTAATTGAAGTGATTTGCTTCTACATACAGCAAGGGGTATATAAAGAGTTGTGTCTGAAACAGTACCAAACATTGAACCAAATAATCTCATAAATGTCAATACACTTAAAAAGTGATTGCAATCTGCTACAGACCTGAAATATTCTTGAGATTAGAGGGTGAGGCAGGTGACTGGAGAGACAAATGTAATATTCTTTAAAGTCAAAAACTACTGGAAATTCCAGACCCACATATTTCCAAAATGTCCACCGTTTCATATGTGTGAGCAATTCAATGTCTTTTTTTCATATGGTGACAGACAGTGGCTAC
>NW_021908825.1:0-536 GCF_006229205.1 Suricata suricatta | reverse complement strand
ATAGAGATTTAGGGTCTCTATAAAGGGGCAAAGATAAAATCAAGTCTTAGGTAGTATATTACAGAGAGTTGTTCACCAAATGAAATATTGTTATGTGCATAAGGTGACTATGTGAATAAAAATCCAGTGGGAGAGAAAATGTGAGACTGATGATGTAGGAGTGATGTAGGTCAAAAGTGTATCAGTTATGTTGAAAATGTTGTCAAAATTAAAGGCTGCAAAGAATGCCTAGATGAAAGGGCAATCAACCATGTGGATTGTAGACAAAAGTTTATGAAGGAACTTAAGGCCCTTTGGTCTTATTCCAGGAGGTCGCTGGTGAGGTTGGCAAGGTGAAGGAGTAATTTGTCAGTGTATGCATGACTGATTTAATAAGAACTAAGTCATTTGAAATGCCCAAGGAAAGCAGACAAATCACCCATGCAGACAGGGTTTTAATATGCCCCCCCTCCTCATCCTCCTCTTCATTTGGAGTGGTCAAGTGGAAAGAGTGGAAACAAGAACAGGACTCCAACACTGCTTGTGCTTCTAAATAG
>NW_021908824.1:0-536 GCF_006229205.1 Suricata suricatta | reverse complement strand
TTCACTATATCAGAGTATTTTTAAGGATTTACACAAATGTAGAACTTAGGATATATATCTTGGAGAACTGAAAATTCTCAAGTTAAATCTAGTCTCATTTGCCCATGAAGAATAAATCCCATTTTTCTAAAAGACCACCATTTTCTTATTCACTTCTGTGTCTTATCCATTCTGTACTTTGAAGTCATTTTCATAAGTCTACCTTTAGAATATTGGAATGATAATGAAGAGGTTTGAACTTTTTGTGTTTTTCTACTAATAGATATTTATGTTTACTATCTTTCATTCATAGAAAAAATTTCCTGAAAGTATATGTTTTTGTATGTGAATTAAGTGAAGTTACTATTTTCAACACTGGAGACTGACTCTTATATACTGTGTTTCATCTTTTTGGGAAATGGATATGTTGGAGATGAATTCCTCAGTTTAGGAGGTACATGGGTTTCTAGCTTATACACTTAGGGCATATCAAAAGTTGATTATAAGAACACATCTTGGATGTGCAGGATTCTTACTGTAGGAAAGGAAAGCTATTT
>NW_021908823.1:0-536 GCF_006229205.1 Suricata suricatta | reverse complement strand
AAAAATGTCTGCACAGAATTTTATTTCCAACTGATAAAAACTTTTTAAGAGATTGAGGCAAGAAAATCAAGTTTCAATGGCAATGTTAGGGTGTTTATTTCTAGAAGATTTTGGGAAGATATCTTAATCATATTCCAAATGAGAAGCCTTTAGGGCTCATGAAAATTCTCAAGAGAAATTGTTTTATTCTTTATTTTATTCAAGGAAAGCATCTTAAGGGCCAGACATATAATAATGATGATACAAAAGCAACAAGACTAAATTAACAATAGTGAAATAATAAATTATGATTTCCCTTGCACAGCTCACATACTTGAAATGTATTAATCACATTAAATTGAATACCACCAAAAACTCATTAATAGGAATAGACATGACCCAGAAGGAATGATTATTTGTTTTTCATCCATTTTCCATTTTTAAAAGATAAAGTATGTTTTGACATAGATACAGTATAGTTCATTTATTGCATATTGGCTGACATGTGCCCTAAGTAGTGAATTTTGTCAGTATATCTACAAATAAATGTTCTGACC
>NW_021908822.1:0-1296 GCF_006229205.1 Suricata suricatta | reverse complement strand
TCAAACATTTTCCTTCCCCAACCCCCTCCCCCAGCTTTAATCTATCAAGCTCCTTTCAACAACCAGACCAAAACACACCTAGGATCTGGCATCATTTATTTGATTTGTGTCTGTGTGTTGCTTTTAACTTTTTAATTTTAATTTTTTTACCTTATTAATTCCTTTTCTTCCTTCAAAATGACGAAATGAAGGAATTCACCCCAAAGGTAAAAGCAGGAAAAAACAACAGCCAGAGACTTAACACAAATACAAGTAAGATGTCTGAACCAGAATTTAGAATCACAATAATAAAAACAGACACTCATATCAATTGAACAGAATAGAAAACCCAGAAATGGACCCCAAACGTATAACCAAATGACCTTTGACAAGGCAGGAAAGAATATCCAATGGAATAAAGAGAGTCTCTTCAGAAAGTGGTGCTGGGAAAACTGAACCTGGACCACTTTTTTACACCATACACAAAAATAAACTCAAAATGGATGAAAAACCTAAACGTAAGACAGGAAGCTATCAAAATTCTTGAGAAGAAAGCAAGCAACAATCTCTGACCTTGGCTGCAGCAACTTCTTACTCAACACATTTATGGAGGCAAGGGAAACAAAAGCAAAAATGAACCACTGGGACCTCATCAAAATAAAAATTTTCTGCACACAGAAGGAAACAATCAGCAAAACTAAAAGGCACCTGATGGAATGGGAGAAGATATTTGCAAATGGCATATCAGATAAAGGGTTAGTATCCAAAATCTATAAAGAACTTGTCAAACTCAACACCCAAAAAACAAATAGTCCAGTGAAGATATGGGCAAAAGACATGAATAGACACTTCTCCAAAGAAGACTTTTATCCAGATGGCCAACCAACACCAGAAAAAAAAACTCAACATCACTCATCATCAGGGAAATACAAATTAAAACCACAGTGAGATAACACCTAACACCTATGAGAATGACTAACATTAACAACTCAGGCAATAACAGATGTTGGTGAGCATGTGGAGAAAGAGGATCTCTTTTGCACTGCTGGTGGGAATGCAAACCGGTGCAGCCACTCTGGAAAAAAATATGGAGGTTCCTCAAAAATTAAAAATAGAACTACCCTACAACCCAGCAATTGCACTGCTGAATATTTATCCAAGGGATACAAGTATGCTGTTTCGAAGGGGCACATGCACCCCAGTGTTTATAGCAGCACTATCAACAATAGCCAAAGTGTGGAAAGAGCCCAAATGTCCACTGTTGGATTAATGGATAAAAAACAAGTGGTGTGTGTGTGTGTGTGTGTGTGTGTGTAT
>NW_021908821.1:0-536 GCF_006229205.1 Suricata suricatta | reverse complement strand
TGTGTACTACATGTGGAGAGAGAGGGAGAGAGAGTATACGTAAAGAATATAAATATTAATTATTTTATAATAAGCAGTTTGTTCACAAATGATTATGAAGCCTGCCTTAAAATTGATAATTGCCAGGAAGGAGATACAGGAGAGTTGATAGTATATTTTCAGGTCAAAGGCAGGAAAAAACTATGTCACAGCCAAAGACTGTGGAATTCTTTCCTAGTCATAGAAGCGTCAGCTTCTTCATTACTGTGATATTATTTCATTTATGGTGCCAGTGGTATTCCTATGATAAGCTTAGGATTATTATGAGAAGAAAAATTATGTTTACATAAAAAGTCTATAAATAAGACTGTCAAGTGTCAATTAATAATAAGAAGAGAGAAGCCACCTGTTTTGGTTTTCTTCTTCAATATGAGAAAGAATGAAATATGGCCATTTGTAGGAAAGTGGATGGACTTTGAGGGTGCCATGCTAAGCGAAATAAGTCAGGCAGAGAAGGACAGATACCATATGTTTGCACTCATAGGTCTAACAGGAAA
>NW_021908820.1:0-536 GCF_006229205.1 Suricata suricatta | reverse complement strand
AACACAAACATTATATATGGTTAAACTGTTAGGCCATGGTTAAGACAAAGAACAAGATAGTGGTGTTCAGCCCAAGCCAATGCAGTGACGCAATAAAAAGACTTTAAAAAGATGAAAGGGCTGAGAAGAAACCAAACTGTCACTATCCACAGATACTGGGCTGTTGAAAATCTAAATGAATGTACAGAAAAACATGATTAAGAGCTACGTAGGTTGCTGTGTGTCAAAAGCAAACACACCAGCAACAGAAAAGCTTTAAAAAGGATACCATCTATAAGTTTCAAAAAATATAAACTACCAGGAGTAAATCTGACAAAAAGTAGGCAAGACTTCCCTGAAGAAAATGATAAAATCTTAAAGAAAGACACTTAAAAACTAAGTAGAGGTTATAGCATGTTATTAGGGTGAGAAATCTCAGTTTTGTAAAGATGCTGATTCTCACCCGACTGCCCATACAGAAGCAATAGACTCCCAATAAAAAGGCCAATAGGATTTCTGTGAAACTTGGTAAACAAATTCTAAAATGAATATGGATG
>NW_021908818.1:0-536 GCF_006229205.1 Suricata suricatta | reverse complement strand
GACTGGACACTAGGTCAGATGATAGACCTTGTTAACTATCAAGCAAAGGAATTTAGTGTTTTTATAAAATCTATGATGGAGAGTCATGGAGGCTTAGACCAGGGAAAATATTTGGCACATATAAGCCTTATTGAAAAAGAGAAATTTATTTGACACTTGGTTCTTTCTGATGCTAATTTCTGCTGTTAGGATTTGCTTTGTGAAATGCTTTACTCTCTGAATTTCTAATAAGATAACTTGGAGGTTTCATCTTCTTCAATATGATTTTGATTTTGAATAATACATGAGAAATAATGATATGAAATCAAACATTTTTATATCACATGTCTCATGAGATGTTTTAAAAAAGTCCTCATAGTAAGTGACATTTCAAAAAATTTGGCTGGTCTAAATATTAGCATATGCTCCCAGCCCCAAGTATGACCTAAAAGGGCATTTCATCAACCTCTATACATTTCAGTTTTCATGGGTCCTTTGGTCTCTTGGAAAATTACTTGGATATTTCATTTTTTCTTTCTTCTCCTCTTCCCTTCTTT
>NW_021908817.1:0-536 GCF_006229205.1 Suricata suricatta | reverse complement strand
GGCACAGTTAAACATCCAGGACAGATCTAGGCTGGAGTTAGAAGAGGCGTCTCTTTTCATGGTGGGGGCAGTTCCTACTTCCTCATCCTTCCTGCTGAGGAAGGGAGAGACATCAAACTGGCACCTCCACCGGATCCTTCGGACAGCCCCCAGCCCCGCTCTTCCCGGGGGGCCTGCTGAGGAACAGGGAGGTGCAGATTCACTTTCCAAAATTCCACATTGAGCCCCTTCACTTTTATGAAAGACCTACCTTGGTACCCGTTTTTGCTAACTGAAAGAAATCGAGGGCGGATTTTTGCTTTTACAAAAAAAGGCGAGAAATGCAAGTATCCCACAGCATTGGTTTGCAGGAAGCGTTACAGAAGGAGGACGTGCCCGGACGGCGAGGGGCACCCCCAGCTCCTTCTCTGGGACCCACACTCAGCATCTCAGCCACAGGCCACCAAAACTCTGACCTGTGTCTCTGAGCACCTGCGCCTTGTCTCCATGCATTTTGTGCACCCCTTAGCAAGATGTGTCCCAAGGTATCAGAAGAG
>NW_021908816.1:0-536 GCF_006229205.1 Suricata suricatta | reverse complement strand
GGCACAGTTAAACATCCAGGACAGATCTAGGCTGGAGTTAGAAGAGGCGTCTCTTTTCATGGTGGGGGCAGTTCCTACTTCCTCATCCTTCCTGCTGAGGAAGGGAGAGACATCAAACTGGCACCTCCACCGGATCCTTCGGACAGCCCCGAGCCCCGCTCTTCCCGGGGGGCCTGCTGAGGAACAGGGAGGTGCAGATTCACTTTCCAAAATTCCACATTGAGCCCCTTCACTTTTATGAAAGACCTACCTTGGTACCCGTTTTTGCTAACTGAAAGAAATCGAGGGCGGATTTTTGCTTTTACAAAAAAAGGCGAGAAATGCAAGTATCCCACAGCATTGGTTTGCAGGAAGCGTCACAGAAGGAGGACGTGCCCGGACGGCGAGGGGCACCCCCAGCTCCTTCTCTGGGACCCACACTCAGCATCTCAGCCACAGGCCACCAAAACTCTGACCTGTGTCTCTGAGCACCTGCGCCTTGTCTCCATGCATTTTGTGCACCCCTTAGCAAGATGTGTCCCAAGGTATCAGAAGAG
>NW_021908815.1:0-536 GCF_006229205.1 Suricata suricatta | reverse complement strand
GCAAATTGTTTTTGCTTTCTTATTGTACACTTTCGATAGAGAGGTTAGGTGTTTTGTCTCTTTTGTTTGAGAGGGTAGGAGTAGGCTAACACTTAAAACTTTTACTTAATATATGTTGACTAAATTTGTCAAGTTTATTTCTTATGATTTACATATAAATTATAAAAACAAGTACATGTGGAGTACTAAATATTTGGAAATTGTAGAAAGCATAAAGAAAAAAAAACCTCTAGCTTTACCCCTCAAAGATACTGTTAATGCTTTGATGAGATTCTTTTATTCTTAAATTTTTCCTTCCCTCTCCTTTTCAATACAGACTTTAAAAAATGCTATATAGTACATGTTTTAAGGCTAACATTGTTTCTTAGCAATATATTGGATATTTTCTCTTGTCCATATATCTCAATGTAGCATTATTTTAAAGACTGCATGATATTTCACTGCATATATTTGTTATAATTTTCTTTTTTTTTCTGTCCTTGACAGAATGTATTAAATAAGCAAACACCACCAACAAGCAAAACAAGTACTACAAT
>NW_021908814.1:0-536 GCF_006229205.1 Suricata suricatta | reverse complement strand
GGGGGAGGGGAGGAAGAGACACAGAGGGAGAGGGAAAGAGAATCCCAAGCAGACTCCCCACTGTCACCACAGAGCCTGACACAGGGATCGATCTCTCAAGAATCGTGAGATGATGACATGAGCCAAAATCAAAAGTTGGATGCTTAACCGACTGAGCCACCCATGTACCCCACTTCTCGTCTGTCTTAAAGAAACACCAAATAAAACATGTCAAAATCAAACTTGTGTTCTTTTCCCATCTCATCCCAACAACCTCCAGGATTCCTCAGCTCCCAATCTGGATTTTATCCTTGACATTCCCTCTCCTTCACTTCATATCAAAGTCTTCACCCAGTTGTTGATTGTTACCTCCAAAGTATTTTATAAATTGTACCTGAAACTAATATAACACCATATGTCAATTGCACCTCAATAATGCATTTTTTAAAAACTGTGTTACAAATCTGCCTCGGGCCATCACCCAGGTGTAAGCTTTCACCCTCCACTGTGTAAAGAACCACAGGGACTACATCACTGGTCTCCTGCACCAAATAATG
>NW_021908813.1:0-536 GCF_006229205.1 Suricata suricatta | reverse complement strand
AAATCAAATTAGAAAGCTTTAAGTACAGATTAGTCAAAATGCTTTTGTGCATATAGAAACACCCTGTTAAATTACTCATCTTATAGTTCCTATATGATACTTAGGTCTGTAAACAAATATGCTCTAAATTTTCAGTCTAAGGAAGTAATTTATCTTAAAACAAAACTTACTATCACAGACTGAAAGGACAGAATTCATATTTATATCCCTTTTTAAAAATCACAGCAACATTTAAGTCCCAAATATCACACATTCAAATACTTATTTCCCATATTATGTTTTAAATAAATCTCTTTTTGATATGATGTTAGTATTTAACATATGTTACTATTTAAATCTGATGATATATTAACTATAGCAGAAAAGGAATAAATAATGACTACTTGAAGTTGTGGGCATATTATTAATCACAGAGGTTCTCCAAATGAGGTCCTAAAACAAACAGCATCCACAGCACGTGGGAACTTATTAAAAATGCAAATTCTCAAGCCCCACCTCACAACTACTCAATCAGAACTCCAGCAATCCAGGTTTAA
>NW_021908812.1:0-536 GCF_006229205.1 Suricata suricatta | reverse complement strand
TGCATGGCATCTGTCTGTCATGCACTAGACTAGACCTCATCATGTGGGATGCCTGTTTCCTCAGAGCCTGGCACTGTGCTTGGCACATGGAAGGTATTAAAAAAAGTGTTTGAATGAATGAATTATTGGCCAAAAGCACGTAGCTAATCTGTAGCAGAGCTGAAAGCAGAAGCCAATTCAGTTCATTTCAATCACAACGTTCCATCCACTATGCACATGGCCTCAGTAATATTCCATTTGATTAAACTTGGAAATTGCTCTGGGGTTAAGGTTTATGAGACCCTTATCTCCAACCACTTCCAGAGGAGCACAGTTGGTCTTTAGAATAAGGTTTGTGAAACACCATGAGCTACTCAGACCTTCAGAATAGCTTTGGCCAAATAGAAAGACCTGGGTTTGAGGCCTATCTCTGCCATTTCCTAGAAGGTTGCCTTGGTGCAAATCACTTAATCTTGAGACTCAATTTTTGTTCTGTAAAATGGAAGAGTGGGTTTGACCCTGCCAATCTCACAAGGTTGCTGTGAAGTCTCAGCATG
>NW_021908811.1:0-1296 GCF_006229205.1 Suricata suricatta | reverse complement strand
GCCAGCCCTGTGGGTCGCCAATCCACGAAGGGAACAGGTCAAGAAGACTCAGCTATCCGTGGTTAAAAGGGAAAGTTTGGTGATCCTGCCACTCCAGTTTCCAGCAGCGAGCCTGAATTCTTGACTTCATGCGCAAAGAATTGTTTGTGTCGTACCTGTGCCCAGAGAGCCACCAAGAGGGATGGGTTGGTCCCTCTGCCCGGGGAATACTCTGGCAGGGGATGGGGTTGGGCTGGCTTCTGAGCCAGTGGGACGAGCTCACCAGGGCTGTGGGAGCCCAGAACCGTCCCCAGCCACTGCTGACACCAGGACCATCGCCAGTGACGGCAGGCAGCAGCTAAGGTTGGCTGAGTGCTCTCTGTGCACCTGCCTCTGCGTGGAAACTTCTTATAGCTTCTCTTACTTACTCCTCAAAATGGTCCTAGAAAGGGCTCCTGAAATGGCCTCCAGCTTAGAAATGAGGCGACATCAGCAGGTGTGATAGTTTTTTAAAATTAGTTTTTGTAGTTTATTTTTGAGACAGAGAGAGACAGACTGAGCAGGGGAGGGGCAGAGAGAGAAGGAGACACAGAATCCGAAGCAGGCTCCAGGCTCCGAGCTGTCAGCACAGAGCCCGACGTGGGGCTTGAACCCACGAACTGTGAGATCATGACTTGAGCCAAAGGCGGACGCTCAACCAATGGAGCCCCCCAGCACATGTGATGGTTTATCCGACAAGGTAACCAAGCAGCAAAATCAAGATCTGAGACGGGTTCTTTTTGACTTGAAGGTTTTGCTCCAATCGATTGCAGTGTCCTTTATGCCCCTGGGATGGGTGTGGGTCCCTATGGGCTCCACCTGACAAAGGTCTCCCCTCCCCCCCCAGCTGCCATCGCTGCCTGGATTGTTGCAGTGCCTCAGCGATCATTTCCCCGCCTCCATCGCCCCCACTCGAGTCCATTCTGCACGGGAACACGTTCTTCTTCCTGAAAACATGGGGTGTTACCGTGGATTGGACACGTGTGACTCCTCTGAGGACCAGTTTGGCCCCCTTTCCATTCGAGGCAAGGTCCTTTATGACATGGTCCAGTCCCATCCTACCGGCAGCTTCTCCTGATGCACTCCCCCCCCCCAGAGCACATGATGTTTTCTCAGACCCCCGTGCCTTTGCATGTGCTCACCTCCCTTCTTCCTTTTCTCTCCATGGAGAATCCTAGTAACAGGTCAACATGCAATGTCTCCAGAAGCCTTCCCCGGCTCTCCCCTCCAGGGCTGTGTCTTCTCTTCCATGTGGTTTCTGTTATTTACGTGCTGTCA
>NW_021908810.1:0-536 GCF_006229205.1 Suricata suricatta | reverse complement strand
ACAGAGGGCTTGAACTCACGAACTGTGAGATCACAGCCTGAGCTGAAATCAAGAGTTGGACCCTTAACCTGACTGTGCAACCCAGACACTCCTACTGCCACTTTAATCAATCACATGAATTCTGCGATTTATTAGCTTTGTATCCTAGAGCTGTTAAAACTTCCTCAGCCCTAGTTTCCTAGTATATCAAAAGAAAAGCTTCATAGACATCTGGAAGTAATAAGAGAAGATAACACATGGACATACGTTGCAAAGTCCTGGCAGGATAGATGCTAAGAAATGAGAGTGATCACCATTGTTACCATCCTTGTAATCAGGTTCAAATACTGACTCTCATTTACTAGGTGTGTGCTTATTTAGCCTTTTAAATCTTGGTTTGCTCATCTTTAAAATGGTGATAATCCAGTCAGAGTGGCTCAAATGAACAAATAAAGAGACTATAGATGCTGGCGAGGGTGTGGAGAGATGGGCACCCTCCTACACTGTTGGTGGGAATGTAAACTGGTGCAGCCACTCTGGAAAACAGTGTGGAGGTT
>NW_021908809.1:0-536 GCF_006229205.1 Suricata suricatta | reverse complement strand
TAATGAATAAAGATCTGATAGTTCAAAAATAGGGTATAAAATTAATAATCCTCTGAAAATTAGCTGAAATCTCAGTCTTAAATATTTATTTTTATATTATTAGTTTGAAATTTGTCTCCCTTAATTTAACATAAGCTCTGGAAGAGTAAAATTGAGTTTTTTGTTCAGTAGTATATGCCCAGCTCCTAGCACAGTGCTCAGTACATATTTGTTAAATTAATGAATGACATAAAGAACACAGTCTACCAGAACTGTTGTAGAAACTGGCTATAGAACTGTGAACAAGAGAAAACTAGAAAATATAATGCCAAGGGCTTTTTGGTCTGTTTTGTTTATTGCTATTTTTCCAGTGGTCAGAATGGTATATGGGACATAATAGGTGCTCAGTCAACATTTGTTAAATAAATGCATAACTGATTGAGTAAATGAATAAAGGTGGATGCAACCTTTGCCCTCATGGGATTCTGTTTGAGTGGGAGATAGAGATAGGTCAATGGGTAATTACCACGTATGATCATCAGATTTAAAAAAAAAAA
>NW_021908808.1:0-536 GCF_006229205.1 Suricata suricatta | reverse complement strand
GGATAAGGTCCCCATCTCAGAGGAGACCTTAACTTGAATTCAAGGCTCTAGCCCCAGAGAGACCCACCCTGGAGCAGATCCTAACTGGACAATGTCTTACTCCTCCCAGGTCAGACAGTATTATTTCTATGGATG
The DNA here is from genome assembly GCF_006229205.1 of Suricata suricatta. NCBI lineage: Eukaryota > Metazoa > Chordata > Mammalia > Carnivora > Herpestidae > Suricata > Suricata suricatta. Next base: position 401 of record NW_021908808.1, on the reverse strand, counting down.
AGGTCCTGTCCCAGAAGTCCCACTTGAGGATGAAGCCCTTGGCCTAAAGATGGACCTTTTTTTGATGACAAGGCCTCTACCCTAGAAAATGCCCTGACCCCTGAGCAGGTGCTCTTTGAATAGGCCTTCACCAGAGACAACACTCATTTTCATCACTTCTCTCTAGAGCAAGCCCTGCAGAGTTCAACTTTCTTGTAGCCAAGAAGGCTCAATCCCAAGAAGTCTATATGCCAGAGGAGGCCCACCTCTGCATGGTGACACACGGTTCCCATCAGAAGACCAGCCCACTATTCCAGCCTAAGTCCAATTCAGGGTCCATGTCTTCCCTGGAGAAGGCTACAACCCTCCTCTCTGAGGCACCTGGGAACAGGAGACTGCCTAGAAAGAGGCTGCACCCCCCC
>NW_021908807.1:0-536 GCF_006229205.1 Suricata suricatta | reverse complement strand
GGAAACATGTGCTGGTGAGCTGGACACACTGCAGAGGGGCCTCCAAGCTCCAGGGGCGAGAGGGGAGTCCCCTAACTCCTGAGTATAACTCCTGTCCCGCAGGTGATGGAAGCTCAGGTGTCCCTTGGGTCCCTTGAAACTCCAGGCCTGTTGCTGGGGACACTCCTGTCCCAGATGTGCTGGCATCTCAGCTCCAGGGGAAGCGGTAGGGTCCCTCCCCTATGAGTTCGGGCCACTCGTTCCTAAATTTCCATCAGTGACGGCGGGGGGGAGGGGTCCCCTGCACTGCTCAGAGAATCAGGAGCCTCCTCCCCATTCCAGGACTGGCTGACAGGCCAAGGACCCGGGTGCACTCCGGGGGCCACCTGTTCACAGGCAGCAAGTGGAGGCCAGCCGCTGTGGCTCCTCTGCCTTCTCAGGGCGCAGCAGATCCCCCTCCGTCTTCTCAGGGCGCAGCAGAACCCCCCCCTCCGTCTTCTCAGGATGCAGCAGATCCCCCCTCCATCTTCTCAGGGCACAGCAGACCCCCCCTCCGT
>NW_021908806.1:0-536 GCF_006229205.1 Suricata suricatta | reverse complement strand
GGAACAGATCACCAGACCCAGGTGGCCATTGACGCAGGCGTCCTGAAGGTCCTGCCCCAGCTCCTCATGCACCCCAAGTCCTCCATCCAGAAGGAGGCGGCGTGGGCCTTGAGCAACGTGGCCGCAGGGCCTTACCAGCACATCCAGCAGCTGATTGCTTGTGGCACGCTGCCTCCCTTGGTGGCTCTGCTAAAAAACGTAAGTGGTACACTCTGTGACAAAAGGCTATTTTCCAACTGGCCCCACACTGAGCTCCTTCAGGAATTCAAGTACGGCCTAAGAAGCAAATTAATCAAGATCACAACAGAGATATGAACCTTAGTTTCCTAACTCTCCCTGGAAAAGAAAGGAAGAGGCGTCCTATTTTGGACAACTCATTAAAGATGTAGGAGACTAAACCATTGTTTAATGAAAAGGTGACCCCCACCCCCAGCTCAAATATTCAGAAAAAATCCTGAGCTGGTAAATATTGGCTTATCTTTGGTGTTAGAATAATGTGCCATTCACTCTACTTGCCAAAAGAGGGGGGAAGTTTT
>NW_021908805.1:0-536 GCF_006229205.1 Suricata suricatta | reverse complement strand
CTGGAGCCTGCTTTGGATCCTATGTCTTCCTCTCTCTCTGCCCCTTCCCCCATTCATGCTCTGTCTCTCTCAAAAATAAACTTAATTTTAAAAAATCTATTATTGCAGATTAATAACAAAGAAACAGAGGTAATAGAGTGCATGGCCTTCAAACCATGCTCTTCATAGAGAAGATTGGCATAGGTTTGGTTGAAACATTTCATTGAAACAATGAATAATATGATGCTTTCTGGTTTAAAACAACTGATGTAATGAAAGGGCATCCCTCCATAAGTAATGCCTAGGCGGGGGGCATTGGGCAACCTACCTAACTTCTCTGAAACCCATTTGTATAAAATAATGATATCAGTTTGGATTATTTTTAATAATCTGCACCATTCTCAAAATCCATTTTTAGTTGGTACTAATTATTTGGCTTTAATTTATTACCTCAAACTTTGTGCTTGTCTTTGGGTTTTTACAATATTAATATGTTTATATCCATATAGTACCTAGAGAAATCCAACTGTTTCTGTTTTCTGGGCTTCCTTTCTCTC
>NW_021908804.1:0-536 GCF_006229205.1 Suricata suricatta | reverse complement strand
CAAGCAGACTCTGTCAGTGCAGAGCTCAATGATGGGCTCCATTTCATGAACCATGAGATCCAACAGTCAGAGGCTGAGCTGACTGAGCCATGCAGGCACCCCATGACCATTTTTTTCAACAAAGATATTGCAAGGGACACACACACAGAGATATGAAGAGGAACATTTATAAATTAAAGGGACTTAAGACACAAGAGACATATTAACCAGTTGAATTCTTGAAACTTAATAAGATTATGGTTTGAGCAAACTGTAAAAATATTTATTATTTATGGTTCAGTTGAGGGAATTTGAACACCTCCTGAAGACTGGATGATAGGAAGAAATAATTATTAATTTTTTAGGCTTGATAATGGTATTATTTTATGTGGTAATATTTTAAGAAGTTTTCAACATTTACAGATACAGGCAGAAATATTTACAGATTATGTGATAGAGTAACAGTCTTCCTCCAAAACATTCTAGACTATGGGTAATGGATTTGATGAAACCAGATTGGCCATGAGTTTATAACCACTGAAACTCTGAGCATTAGG
>NW_021908803.1:0-536 GCF_006229205.1 Suricata suricatta | reverse complement strand
TTCACTATATCAGAGTATTTTTAAGGATTTACACAAATGTAGAACTTAGGATATATATCTTGGAGAACTGAAAATTCTCAAGTTAAAGCTAGTCTCATTTGCCCATGAAGAATAAATCCCATTTTTCTAAAAGACCACCATTTTCTTATTCACTTCTGTGTCTTATCCATTCTGTACTTTGAAGTCATTTTCATAAGTCTACCTTTAGAATATTGGAATGATAATGAAGAGGTTTGAACTTTTTGTGTTTTTCTACTAATAGATATTTATGTTTACTATCTTTCATTCATAGAAAAAATTTCCTGAAAGTATATGTTTTTGTATGTGAATTAAGTGAAGTTACTATTTTCAACACTGGAGACTGACTCTTATATACTGTGTTTCATCTTTTTGAGAAATGGATATGTTGGAGATGAATTCCTCAGTTTAGGAGGTACATGGGTTTCTAGCTTATACACTTAGGGCATATCAAAAGTTGATTATAAGAACACATCTTGGATGTGCAGGATTCTTACTGTAGGAAAGGAAAGCTATTT
>NW_021908802.1:0-536 GCF_006229205.1 Suricata suricatta | reverse complement strand
CATCCATATTCATTTTAGAATTTGTTTACCAAGTTTCACAGAAATCCTATTGGCCTTTTTATTGGGAGTCTATTGCTTCTGTATGGACAGTCGGGTGAGAATCAGCATCTTTACAAAACTGAGATTTCTCACCCTAATAACATGCTATAACCTCTACTTAGTTTTTAAGTGTCTTTCTTTAAGATTTTATCATTTTCTTCAGGGAAGTCTTGCCTACTTTTTGTCAGATTTACTCCTGGTAGTTTATATTTTTTGAAACTTATAGATGGTATCCTTTTTAAAGCTTTTCTGTTGCTGGTGTGTTTGCTTTTGACACACAGCAACCTACGTAGCTCTTAATCATGTTTTTCTGTACATTCATTTAGATTTTCAACAGCCCAGTATCTGTGGATAGTGACAGTTTGGTTTCTTCTCAGCCCTTTCATCTTTTTAAAGTCTTTTTATTGCATCACTGCATTGGCTTGGGCTGAACACCACTATCTTGTTCTTTGTCTTAACCATGGCCTAACAGTTTAACCATATATAATGTTTGTGTT
>NW_021908801.1:0-536 GCF_006229205.1 Suricata suricatta | reverse complement strand
TACTGGGGAGAGACCCTGCCTGGGACCCAGGACGGGGCTGGGCGTGAGGGCGGCTGCGTCCAGGGACAGCGACCTGGTGGAGCTGGTCAGGGAAGTGGTGGGGACTTCAGGCAGCGGGGGGCTGCAGCATGGGAGCGGGGAGCACGGAAAGATCTCAGTCCCCAGCCCGGAGTGCCCAAGCGGTCCCATTGGTCCCTAAGCTCGGGGTTTGCAGGTGACCTTGTGTTCTGGGGGTGTCGGAGTACACCGGCGCTCCATCGAGGGTTTCCAGCCACGGCGTCCGAGGCACCTGGGCCAGCCTCCCCGGCGCACGCAGAGCCCTGGGGCGGAGGGGGGCGGGGGGGGGGGGGGCCCGGGGAGGAGCCGGCTCCGGAGCAAGACCAGCTGGGTCCCCAGCTCCCGCGCTGCGTGCCCGAGGCGCGGAGCAGCACTGCCCCCTGCTGGAGGCGCCGGGGCAGCGCACGCCCTGCTTCCTCGGGTCTCTTTTTGTCCCTTCTGTCCTTCAGTCCGGGGCCCACCTGCAGCCCCTACCACAG
>NW_021908800.1:0-1296 GCF_006229205.1 Suricata suricatta | reverse complement strand
AAGAGCTACTCTGGAGTGGTGCTGGTCACTGATAGGGATGCTTGCAGGATAGACTCCTGCCAAAGCAGGTTGGATGGGGGCAGGTCCACAAGAGAACTCAGGGGTAGAGTGCACAGTGTTAGCAAGGTTCACCCATGTCTGCTGTGGGAGGAAACCGGGAGGCTTTGGAGAACTGCTGAGGGTAGGTTGGAGTGGGGGGGTCCTGCCTGAGGGTGCTGGGGCAGGTTGCATTGTTAGCAAACTCAATGGGGAGGGTTCTTTGTTCTTCCAACAGGTGTCTGAGTATCTAGGCTAGTGGATGGGGAGGGAACTGGCGCAGGCCAGCTCCTCCATTCTTGGAGGAGTCTCTTAGAGACCCTTGTGTTTCCAGCACATGTTCTGAGATTGCTGAGTAAATGTCCTTCTTGGATACCCCCAGACTTTTTCACACTATCGCTCCTGCTCAGTATCTGAGTGGGGCTGTTTGTTGTACTGTCTCTCCAAGGGTGGGGACTCATTTTCCTGTTACTCTCTGGCTCTCTTTGAGCCATGTCAGCTGCTTTTTAAAGTTGCAGGCCTTAAGCATTGCTGTTTACGTGACCTGGCGCACCTAAGCCCCTCTGGTTTTCAACGCCAGGTGGAAAGCAGACTTGTCTTTGCAGTGTGGGACTTTATGCCTGTGGTGCTTGGTGTGATGTCCTTTTCTTCCTTGTCTGTGGTGGCAGTGTCCCTCCCACAGATCACTCTCTGGGTCGCTTTGGTTTCTGATCCCATCTGTATCCTTGCTACCTTTTCATTGTAGCCTTTTCATGGAAATTAGCTGTGGAGAGTCTGTTCTGCCAGCCTTTGGGTCATTTTCTGGGTTATTTACACTGATGTGGTTGTTACCTACGTGTGTGCGTAGGATAAGGTAAGCTTAGGATTCTCCTAGTCTGCCATTTCTGGACCCCCTAGATAGCATCCTTTTTAGAGTAAAAACCGTTATTTTATTTCTGCAGAGAAAATATATCACTTTATTTTACTCCTGATAGTACCTAGTTAAGTGAGTTTCCTTTGAAGGCCGAGTCTCTGAAGCAATAGTCGTAAGTAATCAAATAGCATTTCACTACAGCTGCTCGGTTACAACTATACTTTTGCATTGTAAAAGCTTAAATTAAACGAATAGTAGTGCTTTAGCTTTAGAAATATGGAGTAAAATCAGATAATTAACTACATTGTAGAAGAGAGAATCCTTTAAATAGACAATTTGTGCTTCCTCTGGAATGAGAGCGACTAGTTAATTGCCTGTTTTCTAGACTCTGGGCCTAATTTTAAGAC
>NW_021908799.1:0-536 GCF_006229205.1 Suricata suricatta | reverse complement strand
TGTCTTGTCTTTGGCATCTTTTAAGATTTTCTTAGTATCACATATTTTCAACAATTTGATAATGTTGTATCTTGGTGTAGCCCCCATTATTTTTATTTGGGTTGAGATTCATTGAGCTTCTTAAATCCATAGGTTTAAGCTTTTGACAATTTGGAAAAGTTTAGGTCATTTTCTTCAATTACTTCTATACTCTGCTGTCTTCCTATACCACCATCTTCCTTTCCTTCTAGGACTCAAATATGTGTTAGACATATTGATATCATCCCAATCATCCCACAAGTTGCTGATATTGTTTTAAGTTTTGTTCAATCTTTTCTCCCTTTACTTTTTAATCATCTCTAGTGTTAGGTCTTTAAGGCCAACGATAATTTTTTTCTACAGTAATTTGTTATTAATTCTTTCTAGTGTATTTTTTTCATTTCAGATATTGTAGCTTCATTGCTGTAAATTCTACTTGGGTATTCTTCATATTTTTCATTTATCTCTTAATATTCATTCTTTATGTACTTTGATAAATTTATAAAATATATATCTGT
>NW_021908798.1:0-536 GCF_006229205.1 Suricata suricatta | reverse complement strand
CAGATCGAAGGGCCAGCTCTGTGCTCACCTCCACTGCTCATGTCCACAACTCATCAAGGGAAGAAACTTCTCTCTTTTTCTACTGCGAGTAACTTATTCCAGGACCTCGCACTTACAGCTAGAAACAAACATCTCTTTAATTTCATTTCATAAAACACTATATTCACCATGACCCTCAGACTTGAGTTAGGCTTCAAGTCCTTCTGGAATCAGACACCTTCTCTCCATCAGGGCTCTTCCTCCCCCAGGAGCCTCTAGGCAAATGCTCCCCTCAAACCGAGCACAGCACACAAATCAGCCCTGAACTACTTCATCCACTTTGTTCTCCCAGCAAATCCCCTTCCCCCGAAGCCACATACTCATCCTTCGTGGAGAAACTCGTTCTCCGTAGGATCGTCCATGGCTGTGCCAGGCTCTCCCTGGACTCGTAACAAAAACCCATTTCTGCATTTATAAAATATTACTCTAAAGAAATATAAAAATGACTTTTTCTCAACCTCTATTTTATCTTGGTAAATAGATGAGCAGCTTCTTAG
>NW_021908797.1:0-536 GCF_006229205.1 Suricata suricatta | reverse complement strand
TTTTAATGTTTGTTTATTTTTGAGAGAGAGAACGAGTGGGGGAGGAGCCGAACGACAGCGAGGGAGAAGCCCAAGCTGGCCCCGTGCTGTCAGCACAGAGCCAGAGCCTGACACGGGGCTTGATCCCATGACCTGAGCTGAAGCCAGACGCCGGACTGAGCCACCCAGGCAGCATCTATTTTGTAATAAAGTGAGAGGCTTGACTTAGTTTCTTCATGGACAAATCCTCAGCTACACGGATGGCTGGACAAGCATACCCACGCCCGTCGCTGAGCATCCGCTCAGACAGCGCCGTGATGGGGCGTAGGTTCTGACGGGTGAACTAATCACATGACCCCCGCTGGCCCGGGCACCATGTCCGTCCTCAGGACGACGGAGGCTCCGTCTCCTCCGATGGGCAGCGGTGGGTCCTGCCACACCGGTCCTCTCCCGTCCTTGCTCGGGAGTCAGACGGACAGAGCTCAAACACCCAGATCTGCGGGTCTGTCTCTAAACAATCCTTCTTACTCCGGATGCCAACTTCTGCCTCTGGCCAC
>NW_021908796.1:0-536 GCF_006229205.1 Suricata suricatta | reverse complement strand
GAGTTTGTGCGGCGCAGCAGCAGGTCTGTGTCCCGTGATGTGCCGATTCCCAGCTGAGTGTGAGCCGGGGCGGCGCTCTGCCTTCGTGTCTCAGACGGTACAGAGCTGTCCCTCCCGCGGCCCGCTCGCTGCTGGGAGTCTTGCTGGGGGGCCCAGTGTGGGAGGCGGCCTTACCCTCGGGCACCGCCGAGGGCTCTCCAGCACAAGAAGGCTGCGACGGCCCAACGGGGACGCGCCTGTTAGAGCAGCTGCCTTCGGGCTTCAGTGTTTGTAAGTTTACTACATCCCATCGGAGGCGTCTTTAAACAGAAACACACATAAAACCGGCTCATATCTTGATCCACAAAACACGACCAGATAGCCGTGCGTTTCCCCCCAGAGCCGTGAGTTGGTGTTTGCTAGGGCTGTGCTTGAACAGTGCGAACTGACTGTAATTCAGGGCAGTAATTGCTGAAGAAGCCCCCGGAAGTGCTGTTGCTCCGGGGACTTTGCCCTGTGAGGTGGAGGGTCCTGGCGGGTGTTGAGCCGAGCGACCC
>NW_021908795.1:0-536 GCF_006229205.1 Suricata suricatta | reverse complement strand
TAAAAAAATAATAATCAGCCTAAAATAAAAAAAAACAATAAATTGTTATTTTCAGTGTGTTTGTGTGTGCATATGAAATGTCAAAATAATGCTTATATTTAAGTCTAATGATCAAGCTGAGTAATACTAATTTTTGTAAAAGATAAGAATGTAAGATATTGGTAAATGCTTCTTCATTGGACTTAGAGCTGCATTAGATCCCAAGCCTACTCCTTTGATCTTGTGTTTAAATACTTCCTCACAGTAGGCACAATGACACTGTCCAAGTTTTTAGTAGAATTGTGTGGAATTTATCTATTCTTACCATTTGCAGATGCATGTATGCTTAAACACAATCAGCATTAAGTGTTTGGACTAGAAATTTATCAAATTACAGAAAAGAATTGGTCAGGTGAGATTCTGATGCCACAGAAAATGTGATTTTTAAATGTCTTTCTTTGTGCTGACAATATATTTTTATGCTAACCACTGCACAAAAGTCCAGGTTATAAGTATATTCAAGTTTTATTTTATTGTTCCTGTTGTATTTTTGTATT
>NW_021908794.1:0-536 GCF_006229205.1 Suricata suricatta | reverse complement strand
CCCAGGGGTCCAATCCAACTGATTTCCAAAAGCAAAGGAGCCCAGTGATGCAAGCAACATAAGTCATCTTCCTGGAGCAGAAAGCAGGGTGGAGTGTGAATCTGGAAAAACTGCAGGATATCCAGTAGAGTTAGGAATCTCATTTATATCCTGCCTTATTTCGGTGATGATAATAAAGTAAACAGGATGAAAGTTGGGATGTCTAAATTTGGTACAGGATAGGATAAATACTAAACAGCAATAATTTAACCATCCTTTTGTTGACTCCATAAAATGAGGAGTTTGAAGTAGTTTTTAAGTTCTCTTTCAGCTCTAATAAAGCTTTCAGCTCTGGTATTTATTTAAAGGAGTATAAGAACTTAATCATTAAAAACATAGACTCTGGTTCCATACTCGCCAAAGCCAGCCATAGATTCAGTATAATCCCTACCAAAATTCTAATGGCACTTTTCATAGAAATAGAAAAAAGTCATAAATTTATATGAAACCACAAAAGATCATTAATTACCAAAGCAATCCAGAGAAAAACCAAAAAG
>NW_021908793.1:0-536 GCF_006229205.1 Suricata suricatta | reverse complement strand
ATATACCTGATGTGTTAGATGATAGTCACATTTAACATGACAGGAAGTTCTGGTATTCATTGTTTTTATTTTCTACAAAGTGTGGCCAGCTTCATTGACTGAAAGTCTGCCCTCTGAGAAGTAAGTTGATTGTGTAAATACAGACTGCCCTCATGTAAAGTTCCCTGTGAATCCAGAGTCTATGGTGGACCTTAGTTTAAGGTAACATATTTATTATCATCTATCAAAAGTTTTAACAAATTACCATAAAAGTGTGGTTTAAAAACAACAATAATGTATTCTGTTGTTCTAGGGGTCAGAAGTCTAAAATATGTCTAATAAATCCACCCATCTAATCTCAAATAATCTTCTCACCTCAAGGTCCATAATTTAATAACATCTTCAAAGTCTTCGGACCTCACAAGGTAATGTTAAGGTACTCGGGATAGGTTATAGTCATCTTTGGGTCACACATTATGCTGCCTATAACAGCTAAAATGACAGTGTGTGGCATGCAGTGACAGCTGGAGATTCAGGGAAACAAATATTAAAATATA
>NW_021908792.1:0-536 GCF_006229205.1 Suricata suricatta | reverse complement strand
GGAATTTATGCAATGAAAACAATGGAATCTTCCCAAAGTTTAACACCAGACCACTTAAACCCCTCAGACCTTGAGCCAAACAATAGGACACAAAGTCAGATCCTGGGAAGAAGAAGGAGTAAATGACACAGATATTCTGAGTATAAAGTGCGGCCCTCATTACATCATGGGGCTCATTTGCCTTTGATTTTCTCAAGGCTGCACAGTCAGAGAATGTGATCTTTAGGCACACACTAATTTAAACCAAAATACCAAGAGTAAAAACGGTTATGTGTAATATTTTATAATGGGATTTTACTTGTACGAATATTTTTAAATAGGGAAAGAAACTTCTATTGAAGGGTCTGATTCTTTTGCTATAATGGAATTAAACATGCTGTTTAAAATTGCCTGAAATGCTGATAGGGTCATAAAAAAATATTTTTGTTTTGATGAGGTTTTACTGTATTACAGAATATGTGACCAACGGATATCATTTTAATAAGGAAGAATTTTAATAATGAAGAATTTCCTAGCCTGGACCAGAGAAAACAAAA
>NW_021908791.1:0-536 GCF_006229205.1 Suricata suricatta | reverse complement strand
CATAGGGTTTTGTGGTGAGCATGGAGCCTGCTTGGGGTTCTCTCTCCCTCTCTCTCTGCCTCTCTCTTGTATGCACATTTTCTTTCAAATAAATGAATAAACATTAAAAAGAGAGAGAGAGATCATAGGGGCAATATTATTTGTGTTCCTGTATTATATTAACAGTTCAAATTTTCTGGGTTGAAAATTGAAAATTTGAGGGTTTTCTTAAAATCCTTGACTCCTGTTTTCTTTCATTGAGTATTTTAAACATTTTATTCGAATTTCTTCTGATGGAAACTATTACTATTGAACAAGCTGATGATAACATACTTCTCTTAATCAGTACTTTGTGCTTTCTGCTCAGTTGCCCAAAGGTTTTGTTTCTGTCTTTGCTTTTAAAGTCTAGTAATTTTTTGTAAACTGTCTTGGTATTCCTCCTGCTGACTCAATATCATCATGAAAGTGCTGGGCTCTTTTATTATGTAGTCTCATTTTTTTTCTTTTATTTTCAGGAAAGTTTTGTTAACTTTTGACTTATAATATTTATCCTCCCC
>NW_021908790.1:0-536 GCF_006229205.1 Suricata suricatta | reverse complement strand
ATATACATATGTTGACTTTCTCACCCTTGGTTCCCGTGATGTGGTTTTATTTGGAGATGGGATCTTTGCAGATCTAATCAAGTTAAAATTAGGTCAAGTTGGATTAGGGTATCCCCAGTGTTAGCACTAGGGAGACCACATGTGAAAGCCAAGGAGTGCCAAGGACTTATAGCAACCACCAGAATCTGCAAGAAAAGCATAGAATAGATTCTAACTCAGAGCCTCCAGAAGGAACCAACTTGCTGACACCTGGATATCAGAATTCTACCCTTCAGAACTGTGAGAGAATAAGTATCTATTTTAGCCACTCAGTTTGTGGTATTTTGCTGATCTGTCTTTTTTTTTTTAAACATTTATTAATTTTTAAGAGACAGAAAGAGACAAATCATGAACAGGGGAGGGGCAGAGAGAGAGGGACACACAAATCAGAAGCAGGCTGCAGGCTCTGAGCTGTCAGCACAGAGCCCAATGTGGGGATCGAGCCCCTTAACTGAGATCATGACCTGAGCCGAAGATGGACACTCAACCGACTGAGC
>NW_021908789.1:0-1296 GCF_006229205.1 Suricata suricatta | reverse complement strand
AGTTCTAAATATATCTGTCAAATCCATCTATTCCAATGTGTCATTCAGGTCCATTGTTTCTTTAGTGATTTCCTGTCTGGTTGATCTATCCATTGCTGTCAGTGGAGTATTAAAATCCCCTGCAATTAGCACATTCTTATCAATAAGATTGTTTCTGCTTGTGATTAATTGTTTTATGTATTTGGGTGCTCCAGAATTCAGCACATTGATGTTTATAATTGTTAGCTCTTCCTTATGGAGACTCCCTGTAATTATTATTTAATGTCTTTCTTCATCTTTTATTACTGCCTTTACTTTAAAGTTCAGTTTGTCCAACATAAGTATGGCTACTCCGGCTTTCTTTTGATGACTTCTAGTTGTATGATAGATATTTCTCCATCCCCTTACTTTCAATCTGAAGGTGTCTCCAGGTCGAAAATGAGTCTCTTATAGACAGCAAATAGGTGGATTTTTTTTTTAATCCATTCTGCTACCCTGTCTTTTTTGATTGGAGCATTCAGTCCATTTACATTAAGTGTTATTGAATAATGTTAGGTTCATTGTGTTCTCTGTAGGGTTCATGCTTGTAGTGGTGTCTCTGGTACCTTGTATTCCTTGCAACCTTTCCCTAAGAGGGACTCTTACGATTTCTTTTAGGGTTGGTTTGGTGGTGATGAATTATCTCAATTTTTCTTTATTTGGGAAAACCTTTATTTCTCCTTCTATTTTGAATGACAGTCTTGCTGGATAAAGGATTCTTGGCTGCATGTTTTTTCTGTTCATCACATTGAAGATTTCCTGCCATTCCTTTCTGGCCTGCCAAGTTTCAATAGATAGGTCTATAACCACTCTGATATGTTTCCCTTCGTATGTTAGGGCCCTTTTATCCCTAGCTGCTTTAGAATTCTCTCTTTATATTTTGCCAGTTTCACTATGATATGTAGTGCTGAAGGTCGATTCAAGTTATGTCTGAAAGGAGTTCTCTGTGCCTCTTGGATTTCAATGTCTGTTTCCTTCCCCAGACTGAGGAAGTTCTCTGCTACAATTTGTTCAAATACCTCTTCAGCCCCTTTCTCTCTCTTCTTCTTATGAAATTCCTATGATACGGATATTGTTCCATTTGATTACATCACTCAGTTCTCAAATTCTCCTTTCGTGCTCCTGGATCAATTCCTCTCTTTTTCTTGGCTTCCTTTTTTTCTGTAACTGTGAATTCTAATCTACCTATTCTCCTCTCTGCCTTTTCAGTCCCTGCAGTGGCAGCCTCCATTTAATTATGCACCTATTTTATAGCATTTTTTAAAACTAGTCACAGCT
>NW_021908788.1:0-536 GCF_006229205.1 Suricata suricatta | reverse complement strand
TCTAAATTCCTATTCAGATATATTGCTTTCTTCTGTTTTGAGCAAGTCCCTGGCTGTGATTTCTTCTTTACCTTTCTTTTGTGGAGAATTCCTCTGTCTTGTCATTTTGGCTATGCTTCTGTGTTTTGTGTGTTTTGAAAACTTGTTATATTTCCTATACCTGAGAGTACTAGTTTATTAAAGAGGGGTAATACACTGTCCAGGGCCTGGGACTTTAGGAAGTGTCTCTGGTGTGTGCTGTGTACACTCACTGTTGCATTTTGGTTGCTTTTCCCCATTGGCCAGTTCTCTGCAGAGCTCCTCCTTGCTTGCAGTGGAAAGTGTTTAGACCTTTAACTACCTATGTTTGATTTGTTTGTTAGAATAAGCCTGGAAAAAAGAGGGGAAAAGCCTGATCACCCCACAAGAGAAAAGGAACAGGAGTGAAAAATACCAGAGAATCAAAAAAACTATAAGGCTGATTCCAAAGAAAAAGGAAAAAAAAGAAAAGAAAAGAAAGAAAGAAAAATCGAAGCCTGGTCCAGAGAGAGAGAGAG
>NW_021908787.1:0-536 GCF_006229205.1 Suricata suricatta | reverse complement strand
CCCACCAGCATTTTTGTTCCCGAGAAATTTCTTGCAGATCCATGCCCCTCCAGCTCACAAACTAAGATTAATCAATAGATATCCTAATACTATACCACAGGTGCTTTTCAGATTGCTGCTTCTGTGCTGTGTCTTCGGTCAAAGTTATTTAGCATGCTGTCTCTTTAAGAGTGGGGGATTTGGTTTCAGACGTGAAAGGGAGTTGTCTTCCCAGTGCAGGTTCCTAGGGCCCAAGGAGCATTGTGTGGAGTCTGATCTTTCTCCTCTGTGCTTACAATGGCCCTCCCATTTGTGACTAGTTACCCCAGGGTTTGGTTCCTGACCACATCTGTGCCCTCCCCCTGCCACTTCAATGTGGCCTTTTCCCTATGTCTGGTTGTGGAAGATCTGTTCTGCCAGTTTCCAGGTTGTTTTCAGAGTCACTTTCAACAGATGCAGTTGTTGCCTCAGTGTGTCCGTGGGATGAGGTGAGCTCGGGATCCTCTGACTACATCACCCCCTTGGACTCCGAGGAGCTATTTATTATCTTCCCAGTA
>NW_021908786.1:0-536 GCF_006229205.1 Suricata suricatta | reverse complement strand
GAACTGTTATTCTAGTTATCAGAAGGTGGGGAGCATGAAGAAAAAGAGTACAGATTTTTTGCAGTATAAAACATATCACATCTACTACTATAATATTTTTACTAGCATATGACCAGTCAAGAGAGACTGGTTTTTAGATGCTCATCAAAATCATGGATACGAAATAATGAGAAAATGAATAAAGAAACAACTCATTCATAAATTTGTGAGTGGCAGGCATGGAGGATTTAATGATACTTTCTTTTTGTTTCTCTACTATTCCTAATCTCGGTCATGAGAACATGTTAAGCTAATCTGACACCTTTAGTACATCTTTGATTGGTTTACTGAATGTCTCTTAGAGCAGCACTTTCTAGAATAGTCCATGCATAAATATATACTTTGAAAATGGCATCCAAAAAAAAGAGAGAAGAATTAAATTCAGGGATACTATCCTCTCACAACTTTAGATTCAGAGAAACATGAAACTAGAGTAGATATTGGATCATCTTATCCAATGCCTTTACATTATGTATAAGGAAACTGAAGCCAGTGTG
>NW_021908785.1:0-536 GCF_006229205.1 Suricata suricatta | reverse complement strand
TCATGCTATTTAATTGCTTTATGTTTTGAAATTCTGTAACCTTTGAGATTAAGGACTTAAGGAGGTACATATTATTATATATACTTTAAAGTTAAGATACCTGAGAAACAGTTTACGTGACTTGTTTAAGATCATAGTGATATTTAAATTCAGTTTAAATTCAGATTTTCTTTTTCCAGATGAATGCACTTAACTGTTTTGTCATCCTATCTTTCACCATGTGTTAAGGGGACACTAAAATACTCAGGTGAGGACATCACAGAATATCACAGGTACAGGCAGAAGGAGAAACTAAACCAAAAAGAAGGTCAGGGGTTGTTTGTGGTTGTGGTAATAGGCAGAAGGTGTGATACACTGAAATATTTCTTAGAGATAAAAAGAACAAATTACTAAGGTGCCTAGGTGGCTTGGTGTGTTAAGTGTCCGACTCTTGATGTTGGCTCAGGTCATCTGGTGGTCCTGAGTATCAGCCCTGCATTGGGCTTCATGCTGGAACCTGCTTAAGATTCTCTCTGTCCCTCTCCCTCTGACCCTCC
>NW_021908784.1:0-536 GCF_006229205.1 Suricata suricatta | reverse complement strand
CTCCAGCGTCTCTGCTCTGGCAACTCTCAGAACGGACTGCTCTCTTTACCTGTGCCCACAGGCTTTTCCAGTCAACTGCAAAGCCCCCTTCTCCATTATCACCTGGAAGTTTCTTCCACTTAGTATCACTTCCTCCAGGAAGTCCTCTTCAGCTCCAGCCTGGAGGCAGGCACTCAGTAATTGAAGGGCCACATTGGGAGACCTGGAAGACTGATGGGCCCTGGTAGACAGCAGGGTGCTTGGCTGGAGCTTTGATTTTTCCCCTAAAGTAACTTCTACCCTCTGATGTGGGTCCCGATCTCACAACCTCCACAGATCAAGAGTCACATGCCCTATTGACAGAGCCAGTCAGGTGCCCCTTGGCTGTAGCATTAAAAAAAAATTTTTTTTGATGGGGCACCTGGGTGGCTCAGTCGGTTAAGCCTCCAGCTTCAGCTCAGGTCAGATCTCACATTCGTGGGTTCGAGCCCCGCGTCGGGCTCTGTGCTGACAGCTGGCTCCGAGCCTGGAGCCTGCTTCCAGTTCTGTGTCTCCTT
>NW_021908783.1:0-536 GCF_006229205.1 Suricata suricatta | reverse complement strand
AGCCAAAGCACACATGCCAGGAATTGGAATTTGGTGAGGATGGCACCCTTCACACAGACACTGCGCTCTCTCATTTCGAACCAGCAGTTGCTTCCCTGGCATTCTTTGTTCCCCAGCGCTGAGGAGAACGTCATCTGGAGGCCATGACCTCATCCCCAGGGGACATCTGAGCAGATGAGCAAACCGCGCACGTCTGTGATTTCCTTTGCACACAGGAGCTGAGAAGCCAGGAACACAGTCGAACCTCTCTTAATTCCTTGTACGTGCAACTCTCAGGAAAGAGTGTAGCCCGTTGTCATCGTGGATGATGCTTTGGAAAGCCAGGTCCGCTGGAACGCCTGGGCCCTCATCACTGATGACTTTGCCACCGTGACTCGCTTGCTACGTCAGGATGCAGCTTAAACAGGAGTCCCCAGTTTCGCGTTTGGAATCTGGGGACCTGCAGGAGCGACAGGAAATCTTCCCGATGGCGTGTGGATTGCGTTTGGTGTTTTGACCCGTGGAGGTGGGAATAGAGTGCTAGTGTCAGTGATTAA
>NW_021908782.1:0-536 GCF_006229205.1 Suricata suricatta | reverse complement strand
GTATGTCCTGAAGGAGAGTTCTGAAACCTAGTTGGGAGCCCACAGCCAGGCAGTGGGACCAGTGAGCTCAAGAAGTAGGTGAGGACAGAGGGTGGAAACCTGCAAACCAGAAGTTGCTTTGGTCATGACAGAAATGACAAGCCCCCAACTGGGGTGTATAGACGCGTGCGCATTTGGGGAGTGAAACAGCAATTATTTAGTTTTTTGGCAGTTCAGTCTCCAGTCCCCTTCCTATTTTGGAGGAGTCTCCCATTGTACATGCTATTGATGGACGCGGTGTCCTGCCTTTTACTATTACAACTGAAGATGAGAGATGCTCCTTCCGTGCCCTTGAAGTACAGCACACACATGTAACCTAAGCCCACCATGAAGCATCAGAGAGAGCAAGCAGGGCAAGGCAGAAGACGTATTCACAGTAGACACAGACAGATCCACTTGTGGGGCGTCACAGAGCTAGGAAGGGGTGTGGGCACACCTTCCAGCTCCCCAGACTCGTGTCTTCATGTGGAAGCATTACAATTATAATAGCCCTGCCA
>NW_021908781.1:0-536 GCF_006229205.1 Suricata suricatta | reverse complement strand
TAGAAGCTAACAGTCTTCTTAAGAATTGATCTTAGAAATCCTGGAATATCATTTGTACAGATGCTATGGGTGTGCAGTCCCAGAGCAGCTCAGACTCCTGATGGAAAGAGCAGTGTGCTCTACTCAAGGAGAAAAAGTATCATTGAGGGCCCTCTTTGGAGACTACCTACCATGGATGGGAATAAAATATTGAGCCCTCTAAATACCCACCACCATTCCCTGGCCTATACCATTCACTCATTCATTGTGTCTTCCCTTTTAGTAAGCTCATGAAAGCAGACACTTTGCTTTGTTCATTGATATGTTTTCAGGACTTACTCACTGCCTGGCACAGAGGAGGTATTCTGTAAATATTTGTTGAATGAATGAATGAATTAAACAACTAGTCATTCAATTGCCCTAACCAGCCACAGGAAATTGAACAAGCCAGCACATTTTCTTTGAAAAAGTGAGACTTAATCTAGGCTTTCAAGACAGATAGGCAGCATGGCAAGACTGAATTCTATAGATACGCTGATGAGAAGCAGCGATGGGTA
>NW_021908780.1:0-536 GCF_006229205.1 Suricata suricatta | reverse complement strand
CCCCCCCCCCCCCGGAACACAGACAGCAAAGGAGCCTTAGAGCACAGCCTCAAAGGCCACA
The DNA here is from genome assembly GCF_006229205.1 of Suricata suricatta. Taxonomy (NCBI): domain Eukaryota; kingdom Metazoa; phylum Chordata; class Mammalia; order Carnivora; family Herpestidae; genus Suricata; species Suricata suricatta. Next base: position 475 of record NW_021908780.1, on the reverse strand, counting down.
GATCATGGTGGAGAAGCAGAGAAATTTTATTCATAAGAGACAGTAAGAGAAACTTCATCATACTTGTCTGCTACAATGACGACACCTGGAAAAGGTCTGGGAGAGCAGGAAGTGGCACACTTCCTTGATCATACAGTAAGAATCCCACGTGCCAGAGGGTGGGAGACAGAGTCTACGCCAGTGCAAGGGCGGCTGTCTCCATGGGGTTGCAGTGTCCTGGGAACTGGGACTTATCAGGGTACATTTTCAAAAGTGAAGGACAAGTCACCACACCCACTGCAGCTTCTGTCACAAGGGAAGTGGCATAATGGTGAGGCCATTTTAACTTCTGAGGTGACACACACACACATTGAGATGTGCTGTTCTGATGAATTTACCGAGAGAACAGAGATTGTCAGCTTAGACAAGGACCTAGAGCAAGGCAGGGTTTCCAGATGGTCCACGCTATCAGTCAAAGTTTATGACCCAGAGGATC
>NW_021908779.1:0-536 GCF_006229205.1 Suricata suricatta | reverse complement strand
AATAGATCTTTATAAGGATGTCGTTTCTCTATTTGCCGACCACCTAAATATTAAATAGTTAATGTCTTTCACATATTCATACACACAGAGCAAGCACATTAGGCGTCATCAGACCCTTGCTCGAAGTATGTGGAGACAGATATAAGTTGTGTGGACTCATCCTTTGCACTACTGACTTGGGCCTCCGGACCTTCTTTCCCACCCTCTGCTTCCCTCTCAGCTGGGCTTTATTAGATCTCATCTAGACCTACTGCATCCCTCCAGCCGTTCATCCCAACGTTTACTTGTTCTGCCATTTACCTAATGCATGAGTTTGCATGTCACTAAGTAAATTTTGGGAGGTATTAAGTTCTGGTTATTGGTTCACAGGTTCTGCTGCTCAAAAAGTCTTCCATAGCATCTCCAATATGACAGCAGCCCCTCGAAGATGTGCAGGGCCCCATCTGCACAACTGTAATGATAGTTGTGCCAGCCAGCCTTGAAAATGGCCCCAAACAATCCACTCCTTGTGAGAGTCTCATGATTTCCAGAGCCAC
>NW_021908778.1:0-1296 GCF_006229205.1 Suricata suricatta | reverse complement strand
TAATCGTTGTGTCAGAAGTGAGCTGTGCTGCTCCCACACCTGGAGTCGTGGGTCTGGGTGCTCAGGGGCTCCTGCCAGGCCTCCCGTCGGGCCCCCCCGTTCGAGCAGCCTCTGCAGCCGACTCTCCCCTCGGTTCCGGCAGAACGTCCAGACAGGCCACGGCTCCCAGTTGGCCTGCTCTCCTGGTCTCCCCGGGACCTCAGGCCGGCCGCCCCTGCCCCGGCCCGGGACGGGCCAGCCCCTCGGCAGCACGGGCGTGGTGCACGGGGGCCCGAGGGGGGCTGTTCTCAGCGGGGTGGGGGCAGCCCGTGCCGGGCGGCGGAAGGACACGGGGTGCTGAGGCGGGGAGTGGATGGGGCAGCCACGCCCACATCCACAGACGGCCCCTGTGGGTGGGCGGCACGGAGTCGCCCCGTGCGATGAGGCGTCAGGGCTAACCAGGGCTCAGACCCCGCGCCCCGTGGGCTGTGGCAGGTGGGGCGTGTGGGGCACCGTCCGTGCGCAGGGCACCCCTGGGGGCCACGCCCACAGCTGTGTCTCATCAGGGACCCGTCGGTGGAGCGGAGGGAGGACCGGCTTATGCGGACACTCGGGCTCAGGAGGGATCCCAGCGCTCCCCTGACGCACGCAGCGCGTAGCATCTCTTGGGACTTGAGTGAAGCGCTTGCATCACGTGGCGGGAGGCAGGGCGGGGCCAGCCCGGCCGCTGGGCTCCAGTGACCGCGAGGGGAGTCCGGGGCCGCCGGGCCTGTCGCAGAGGCGACCACGGGGAGCAGCACGTGGAGGCCCCTCCTCTCACGCAGGACAAAGGACCGCGGTCCCCGGACAGGAACACCACGTGCTGTGGCCTGCCGCCGGCCGCGGGGGCTGTGCTGGGCCCTGGGACGAGACGCGTCGCAGGTGTCAGGAGCTGCCTGGGCAGGTAGGGTGTGGAGCAGCCGAGATTCGTCTCCTGCGGAGCCGGGGCCGCGTCTCCCTGAAGGCGAGTCCAGGGGGTCCCTGCCCCGGGCAGGCTGTGAGGCGCTCCGCTCTGTCCAGGCTGACCCCGCCCCGTGTCCTCGACGGCCCAGCCTCAGCGCCGAGGCTCCGAGAGCCGAGTCCCCCTCCCCGCCCGCCCCGCCTCCCAAAGCTTCCCTGGGGAGCCTTTTCCAGGTGCATGCAGATGGCCCCCCACGTGTGGCTCACGGCTTCTGTCCCCAACACCCGACAGCATGTGCTCCAGAAAGGGCCCTGATCCACCGTCACACGGCGCGTGGTTCCCGCGGTGGCAGCGGGGTCCCCAGGGACATCTGGAAA
>NW_021908777.1:0-536 GCF_006229205.1 Suricata suricatta | reverse complement strand
TCCGCCGCAGGCGCTGAACACCTACGGGCACACGCGTGTGCTCGCGGGACGTTCGCGGCGGCTTCACTCGGGATCGCAGCAGCCGTGTTCCCAGCTGACAGACGCCCCTCGGCGGGCGGGCGAGAAACCAGCCGTGGGACACCCAGACCAGGGAGTGTATCCAGCGCTGGGAAGACGCGAGCTGGGAGGCCGTGAAAAGCCGCGGAGCAGGCGAAAGGCGCCTCGCCAAGTGCAGGACGTCCGACCGAAAAGGCTGCTCGCTGCACGACTCGAACTGTGTGGACAAGAACGAGGTCGGGACACAGCGCAGGCCCGGCCCCCGGGGGCTCCGGGGGAGGACGGACCAGCGGGGGAGCACGGGGTTCAGGCAGGGACACGGCTCCGTGGGACAGGGTCACGGTGGATCTGTGTCCTCCCGCATTTGCGCAAACCCACGGAATGCGCACCCCCCAGGGGACCCAGGGGACAGTGCTGATGCATCAGGATCGGCTCGTCGATTGTCCCCATGTCCTCAGCGAGCGCAAGGTACGAGTACC
>NW_021908776.1:0-536 GCF_006229205.1 Suricata suricatta | reverse complement strand
CCAAAGGTAACGAACGCTCTGAACAAAATGTATGGTTAAAGTTGCTGCCAATGCCGTGATACAATGATTGGGTCACTGTATCCATGTCACAATTTCTTGTAACGCCCCCTTCCCAAGTCCCATATAAACCCTACTCAGCCCTTGTTCGGGGCTCTCAGCACGGATCCACTGCGCAGGTGAAGTCTGAGAGCCCGAGTTTAGGCCCCGGTGAGCCTAAGCCCGGAATAATAAAGCCCTTTGCCTTTGCATGCGTGCCTCGGTCTCCCTGGCGGTCTCTGGCCGTTGAGGATACTGCGATTTGGGCATTACACAGTAACAAGAAACGAAATGCGGACGCACACCGCCACACGGATGAACCTTGAAGACACTGCGCTGCGCAAAAGCCAGACACACAAGGCCACGTATTGTACGGCCCCATTTCTATGAAATGTCCAGAATCGGAAAATCCACTGAGGCAGAAAGTAGACTGGTGGTTACCAGGGGCTCGGAGGGGTTGGGGGAACATGGGAAGTGACTGTTAACGGATACGTGGCTTC
>NW_021908775.1:0-536 GCF_006229205.1 Suricata suricatta | reverse complement strand
TTTTTAAGTGCCCAAAGTTTCTGAAACATCAACAATTGACTCCCCCCTCATTAGCAACCTGGATGCTCTTTGCAAAACATACTTACCTCAGGACCTTTGCACTTACAGTGCAGCATTCCCTGCCTAGTCTGTTCTTTCCCCAGATAACTGTGTGATTACCTCCCCACTTCCTTCCGCTCCTGTGCAGGGATCAATTTGTCCCTTATCAAAAGACTTTCTCTGGCGTTCTATACAAAATCACAGCACCCTTTTTCCTCAGTCCTTCCTAACCTCCTCACCCTGCTGTACTTTTCTCCAGAGCTCCTGGCACCACGGTAGTCCAGATAAGCCAGGTAGCGTTACCTGTTATCTGTTTATTTATTGCCCATCCTCCCTCACTGGAAACTCCGTGAGGACAGGGATTTCCCTCCATTGTGTTCACCGATCCCCAGTTAAATTGTGTCCGGCAGAGAGTTGGTGCTGAATTCGTCTTTGTAGACTGACTCAGCGCTTACCGCTCTCCGCAGCCTGCGCTGGGCAGCCGCCATTGTTATCTC
>NW_021908774.1:0-536 GCF_006229205.1 Suricata suricatta | reverse complement strand
TCTCAAGATTTGATTTAGTCTTTTGTGGTTTTATACAAATTTTAGAACTGTTTGTTCTCTCTGAAAAATGCCATTGGAATTTTGATAGACATTGCAATAAATCTGTAGATCACTTTGGGTGACATTTTAACAATATTAACTCTTCCAATCCATGAGCACAAAATATTTTTCCATTTATGTGCGTCTTCTTCAACTCCTTTCATCAGTTTTTTTCCAGTATTCAATGTAGAGGTCTTTTCGCTCCTTGGCTTAATTTATTCCTAGTATTTCCTTCTTTTTGATGGAATGAGATGGTTCTGTTCTTTTCTCTCTGATTACTTTTTATTAGTGTGCAGAGACAAAACAAGTATCTGCATATTGATTCTGTATCCTGCAACTTTACTCAATTTACTCAATATTCTTTTCTGAATACTTATCAGCTCTACCATTTTTTGGTGAAGCTTTAACAATTTTCTATATACAATATCACATCATTTGTAAATACTGACAGTTTTACTTCTTGTTTTCTAATTTGTGCATCTTGCATTTTTTTTTTT
>NW_021908773.1:0-536 GCF_006229205.1 Suricata suricatta | reverse complement strand
TGTGTACTACATGTGGAGAGAGAGGGAGAGAGAGTATACGTAAAGAATATAAATATTAATTATTTTATAATAAGCAGTTTGTTCACAAATGATTATGAAGCCTGCCTTAAAATTGATAATTGCCAGGAAGGAGATACAGGAGAGTTGATAGTATATTTTCAGGTCAAAGGCAGGAAAAAACTATGTCACAGCCAAAGACGGTGGAATTCTTTCTTATTCATAGAAGCGTCAGCTTCTTCATTACTGTGATATTATTTCATTTATGGTGCCAGTGGTATTCCTATGATAAGCTTAGGATTATTATGAGAAGAAAAATTATGTTTACATAAAAAGTCTATAAATAAGACTGTCAAGTGTCAATTAATAATAAGAAGAGAGAAGCCACCTGTTTTGGTTTTCTTCTTCAATATGAGAAAGAATGAAATATGGCCATTTGTAGGAAAGTGGATGGACCTCGAGGGTGTCATGCTAAGCGAAATAAGTCAGGCAGAGAAGGACAGAAACCATATGTTTGCACTCATAGGTCTAACAGGAAA
>NW_021908772.1:0-536 GCF_006229205.1 Suricata suricatta | reverse complement strand
CTTTTCGATCCACTGCCAACCCCACTAGGCAAACCTGTCAGTCGTGTGCGGCTTCCATTCATACAGAGTCTCATTAACACCTCTCTTCCCTCTGGCTACCTGCCACCGCGATGTAAGGAGACTGTGTTCCCAAACACACAAGAAAAAGAACCCGGAAACTGGCAAAATACAGTTGTGGGCCCGTCTGGCTTTAAGCTCACGAACGCCGAGCAATTTGGAGCCACTTCTGGCCGAGGCATTTCCATCCAGACAACTTCGTGCCTGCCACCTGGACACAATTCTCAGCGAGGGGCCACAGCCAATGAACTTTTAAAGGATGTTCCCGTGATGACCAACACTGATGAATTCTCTGACCTACCAGAGGGGCCTCGGTCTAGAACAGGGCAACGACTCTCAGATATGATAAATAGCGACTGAGGATGTATCAGGTCTGTTCCGGAGGACAATGTCTGTCCTGTGACAGGGCCTGACGCAGACTGACGGGGGCATGGGGTGCAGCTACATGAGCCCCAAGCCTGACTCCTATGTCAAGGTCA
>NW_021908771.1:0-536 GCF_006229205.1 Suricata suricatta | reverse complement strand
AAAAATGTCTGCACAGAATTTTATTTCCAACTGATAAAAACTTTTTAAGAGATTGAGGCAAGAAAATCAAGTTTCAATGGCAATGTTAGGGTATTTATTTCTAGAAGATTTTGGGAAGATATCTTAATCATATTCCAAATGAGAAGCCTTTAGGGCTCATGAAAATTCTCAAGAGAAATTGTTTTATTCTTTATTTTATTCAAGGAAAGCATCTTAAGGGCCAGACATATAATAATGATGATACAAAAGCAACAAGACTAAATTAACAATAGTGAAATAATAAATTATGATTTCCCTTGCACAGCTCACATACTTGAAATGTATTAATCACATTAAATTGAATACCACCAAAAACTCATTGATAGGAATAGACATGACCCAGAAGGAATGATTATTTGTTTTTCATCCATTTCCCATTTTTAAAAGATAAAGTATGTTTTGACATAGATACAGTATAGTTCATTTATTGCATATTGGCTGACATGTGCCCTAAGTAGTGAATTTTGTCAGTATATCTACAAATAAATGTTCTGACC
>NW_021908770.1:0-536 GCF_006229205.1 Suricata suricatta | reverse complement strand
TCATCAAAGTGACCAGAGGTTAAAACAAACTACATTAAAACAACAACAACAAACAAACAAAAAACAAAACAGAGAGAAAACAACATAGAACAACATCAGCGAGGAAGGGGGATTAGAGGAGGGGCGGAGAAAGAGGAGAAATACAGTAACAGTTTGCATAGACAGGTGTGTTTTTTTCCCTTCAGGTGTTCTGGGCCACAGTTTCCTCACATGTTAGGTGAGCAGATGGGACTTCAGGGCGCTGAGGTCTCCCCGTCCGCCAGCCTTCGGGGGTTTGCCCTTCCATTCTGGCCACGCACAGTAACTGCGACGGAGAAGGTCAAAGACACCGACTCTGAATCTGAGGGAGGACGTATTCAAGCAGTTCGGAAGAGCATTTTGGTTAGAAATATAAGGATTCAGACAGAAGTGAGAGAAATCTCTTTAGTGTTAAGGTTCAGGATGCTTTCCAGTGAAAAATAAGAGAATCTATCTGTTCAAGAGTTGTATTTATGATCTAGAATAGACATTTCAAAGATTAGAAATCTGCATGGGGA
>NW_021908769.1:0-536 GCF_006229205.1 Suricata suricatta | reverse complement strand
GGGGCTCATTTTCTCATTAGTTGTGCGACCTCCAGGAAGTCCTTCCCCTTCTCTGGATTTTATCTTTTTATTTGTAATCTGGAAAAGGAAAGGATTCGGTGGTTCTTCAACTATCGTTCTTTCTCTGTTCCAAATGACAAGAAACTCAACCCAAACTAGCTTGAGGAAGAAAAGAATGTACTGGCATACATAACTGAAAAGTTTAGACACAGACTAGCTTCAGGTACAGTTTGATCAGGGGCTCAAAGTCCTCCCTACAACCTACCTTAGCTGCCTCGCCCTCGCCCTCTCTCTCTCTCTCAGATCCATTCTGTCTTCACGGCCTCCCCATGGAGCTACAGCAGCCCGCGGCCCTTGTATCGGGAAGCCCAGAGGGACAGGACGGTAATCTCTGTCCGCAGGCTCATCTGGAGGCAGTCTCTGTGACTCGTAATGTGAGGCTGGAACCGGTCAGGTCTGAGTTGGCTCCCCTGGAATCCCATGGGACAGGATGGATTCTCCAACTAAAATGTAAACCTTTTACAGGAAATAGTCAA
>NW_021908768.1:0-536 GCF_006229205.1 Suricata suricatta | reverse complement strand
GAAAAATTTAAATGTAACTGCTTTCTCAGTTAGGAAACTAACTTTTGGGATGGTGATCGCAGCAAATCAAAATGATGTCACTGGATGCCTCGTAACCAGTGAACCTTCAATGTCGGTCCTTATTTTTGCTGGAAGTTCAAAAACTGCTGGCAAATTTGTTTCAAGTATTTTGACAACTTTTTAAATGCTGGAAGTAACACAGGTGATCATGCAACAGAGGAATATCTGTTTTATGCGGACACTGTTAATAAGCACGAATGTCAGAAGTTTAGACTAGGTGCTGGTTTCCTAAATAATCTTACTTTTGGCCTGCATTTGTTAAAGCAACACTATCCTTCTTATAAAATTATTATCTGTGAAATATTTTGGCTAGCATGAATAATACCCTCAAGTAATAATTTTACAAGTACTAATTGCTATGAAAATTTAAGAGATTATCATCCAATCACAAACTCCCACAATAGAAAAGTATTATGGGAAACATATAGAACAAAGTACTATAGTTACAGAACAAAGTACTACCATGAATTTCTTTG
>NW_021908767.1:0-1296 GCF_006229205.1 Suricata suricatta | reverse complement strand
TAATTATTTTAATGAACAGTTTTCCATTTAAAAAAATGGACAAAGGTCAACTTTTTACTTGGAAGTTTGGTGGTAATATGGTACAAAGAAATTGATATTTTGTGTAAAGACACACCTATTATTTATTTTGAGAGACTGATGAATCCTAGTATCCAAATCCAATCTTAGCAATATTTTTTTAATGTTTATTTTTGAGAGAGAGAGAAAGAGAGACAGAGTGTGAGCTAAGGAGAAGAAGAGACAGAGAGAGAGAGAGACAGAGAGACAGAGAGACAGAATCCAAAGCAGGCTCCAGGCTCTGAGCTGTCAGCACAGAGCCCAACGTGGTGCTTGAACTCATGAACCATGAGATCGTGACCTGAGCTGAAGTTGGACACTTACCCAACTGAGCCACCCAGACGCCCCATAATCTCAGTAACATTCTTAATAATGAACTGCTGGCCATTAGTCCAGTACTAACTGAGAGTGTTGATATGGATTGTAACCTGTATTTGTTTATGCACCAATTTATTCTGAAACTATCTTGGATAGATTTGGCTACATCTGTAATAAATTTAGCTATTATAGAAGGTCCTGAGCTTATATTAAAGTCTATCTAAAATGTGTCATTAAGAAAAGTATCACCTAGTAAGTAGAGGCATCTGTCTGTGGGGAACGTTCGTCAGTAGCCCTGGGAGGAAGACCATATCATAGACTTTATTTGGAAAGTCAGTTATGCCCTGCCTGCATTATGAAAGGCTGCTTCCTCACTGGTATGTAAGGGCACTGACTCTGGAACAAGTGAGACAAACAGAAAGTGGGATTCAGAGCTGCTGCATGAGCTGGAGCAGCTGGGTGGTTCAGTCTGTTGAGTGTCTGACTCTTGATTTTGGCTCAGGACATGATGATCCCAGGGTGGTAGGATCGGGGCCCACGTTGGGCTCCACACTGAGCACGGAAGTGTGGTGCCTGCATAAGATTCTCTCTCTCTCTCTCTCTCTCTCTCTCTCTCTCTCTCTCTCTCTCTCTTCTGCTCATGCTCTTGCTCTCTAAAAGAAAAAGGAAGGAAAAAAATAACTTGTCCACCTGTGGGCAGTGATGCCAGTCAGGTTTGCAGGATGGTGTTCTAGGCTGAGTATTTGAGCTCTAAGTAATAGTTGCTTTTCCTGCTTATGGACACATTATCTGTTTCTTCTAGAACTGGTGTAAGTCACCCCTATCATATCATTCAAACCAGTGAACTATATTGGGGTTTTTTTCTCTGTAACAGTCAACATCAGCTTCTAATGACTAAAACCAACGCCCCCCACCCTTCCA
>NW_021908766.1:0-2649 GCF_006229205.1 Suricata suricatta | reverse complement strand
TTGGTGGGTGCTTCTTACTCCTAGTACCTTCAGGACTTTACTGGCTAAAGCCTGAAAGATTTGGTGGGAGGATCCTGAAATGTGCCATGGCTTCCAGACAGTGCTTGCTGAGAGCTAAAATACACGTGACAATTATTTGAATTTTCTTCCAACCAATGGCCTTCTAACCATTGTTTAAACTGATTTGTAGTCAACATGCATAGTCTTCTGTTCTCTCAAATGACAGAACATGTAAATGGAGACGCACAGTGGGCTGTTGGAAATGTCAGTCTGGAGTTTGAGGTGGGAGGTTGGGTCTGGAGATAAGATTTGGGGGTGGGCAGCTCATGATGACATTCAAACCTGGAGCTTGAACAATCACCAAATGGAGAGAGAGAAAAGTTCAAGAACTAAGCCTAAAGCAAACCAACCTGGACAGACTGCAGGAAAGAAGAGGAGGAACTAACAAGGCAGAAAGATCCAGACCAGCCTGGCACCTCAGAAGCCAGAGAAGAAAGAGCCGTAAGGAGGAGAGAACAGCCAACCGTGCCAAGAGCCGCTGATTGGTGGATTAGCTGACAGCTGAGAACTGACCCCCTCGTCACATAAAGTGGAAGTTATTGGTAACCTGGACAAAAGCAGTTCTATGGAGTAGAGGGTTTTTAAGCCTGATTGGAGTGGATTTTTGAGAGAATGAGAGGAAAAGAATTGCACATAGCTATGTTTATTGTAAAAAGCCCAATGACTTCCATGAAAATGTGGACAAGCAGTATCTCTGGGTCATGTTATTACAGGTGAGGATTTTTATTGATTAGCTGAAATGAACATGCACTCCTTCCATAATCAGCAAAAATAAAATTATTATCAACATCTCTCTTTAAATGCTCCAACTACCTATCTCTGCTGGCTGGAGGCTGACTCTGAGTTCCAAGGGGCTCCAGTCTAAGAAAGAGGAAGTGTAGACAGATACAAGTTCCTGAGTCTCAGGTCCCAGACGCTGCGTCACCTTCTCTTTATCCCCAAGAACACTAAATGATGCACATACTGTCTGCTGTTCCCAAACTTCATTACTGAGCATTTTCAAATTAAATGGCACCCTGACAACTTCAAAATTCTTTTCAATAATTAAAATAAATGTTTATGGAACACTTCCCATTTGGCAGGAGCTTGCTAAACACTGCATTTAAAAGGATGACTGTGGGGCGCGTGGGTGGCTCAGTTGGTTAAGCATCCAACTCTGGATTTCCGCTCAGGTCATGATCTCATGGTTTGTGAGTTCGAGTACTGCACTGGGCTCTGTGCTGACAATGTAGCCTCTGCTTGGGATTCTCTGTTTCCCTCTCGCTCTCTCGCTCTCTCTCTCTGGCCCACCCTTACTAGCACATGCACATGCATGCTCTCTCTCTCTCTCTCTCAAACATAAATAAACCAAACTTCAAAAAGACGAATGTGATTATCAAGTGCATATTTGCACTGTGAACACTTTATGCCAGATATCCAGAGACCCGTCTAACAGACATACCTTTCAACTCCGCCAAGGAGAGAAGGCAAATATGAGAAGCTTCAGGCACTTGAAGCGTATGTAGGACCTAAGAAAGTAAAAAAAGAAACCTTAGGAGATCCAAATGTGACATTTTATAAGGAGTGTTAACTCTTTATTGGAATAAAACAGTTGAGGGATTTTTGTGAACTGCTTCCGAACGGGGGCTCTCTTCCCGATCATCCGTACCCAGCACCTTCCCAGTAGTGCACAAGGTGAGCACTTAATCAACATTATTGAACTAATTGCCTCACTTACTCTCTTTTACTGAAATAGTCAGAATGATCATCCCCTCTTTCCAGCAAGTACAAAGTTAGGTTTAATGAGGGCGGACTAATTAACATACAAGGAAAGCTAGAGAATCTTCAAATGTTGGAAGGACCCACGGGGGCCTTTCTCTCCAGCCTTCAGATGATTTCTGTCAATGTTAATAGTGATGGGCTCAATTTCTAGTCCCTGGGGTTGCAAAGTCCATCTGCCAGTGAAGGGGATCTTCAAAGTACAAAAGGGAAGAAAACAAGGATTTAAAAAAATGGATCTGACAATATACCTAAGGTGAGAAAAAATACTGTTATATCTCGGAGAACCTTCTAATTATTGCTAATAGACATACATACAGTAAAATCTTATAAGGTTAATGAATAATAATAATGAAGCTAACTGCGTTTCATGCATTACCTAATTTAATGTCAGGTCCAGCCAGATGAATGGGGACAGCCCCCGGTGGGGTCCCAAAAGGGGACACAGAAGCATTACCAGTACGTTTGTGCCACAGTGATCAAAAAAAGAAGGGGCACAGGTTTAGCATCATTTAGGGACCTCCTACCTACAGATAGATTCTTGGTAAATAATTGCTCAAGAGAAAGGAGCCAAAGTCAAACTTAGACTATATCAAAGACTCAGAACTACACAGCTGTAGATTTGTCATCAATGGTTATCAAGAGAGAAGAATAGGAGATCCTGGGGGGTGGGTCAGTTGGTTGCATTGGACTTCGGCTCAGGTCATGATCTCATGGTCCATAAGCTAACAGCTCAGAGCCTGGAGCCTGCTTGGGATTCTGTGTTTCCCTCTTTCTCTGCCACTCTCCCACTCACACTCTGTCTCTCTGTCAAAAATAAACATTAAAAAA
>NW_021908765.1:0-536 GCF_006229205.1 Suricata suricatta | reverse complement strand
GTGAGAAAGACAGAGACAGAGTGACGGAGAGAGACAAAGCAAAAAATATTTTTCCAGAAAAGTACAATCCTTTGTACCTTCATTAGTTGTAAATGTGAGTGCCCCATCCTTTGTGTTATTTCTTTCATATTAAAGGCATTACTAAATTGCCTTGATTATATTTTGTGACTATTTTTCCCTCATCATTTGTATTTCAAAAGTATTTTACTCAGTAGATTTTTCTGACATATCCAAGTTTTATATTGTTGTATCATATTTTTCTCTTCTAGTTTCTGTTTTGTTGTTATAGTTTAGAAATAGTTTCTTCATACTTAGATTATATAAATGTTCATCAAAAGTTTATCCTTTATCAATTCAAAATACTAAATTTATCAAATATTAAAGTCTTACCAATATCAAAATATCTAAAATTTCTATATATTTTGACACATGTCTCTTTTGTAAGGATAGTGAGTTATCAGGATTTTTAAGACTTTTTAATATTTGAAAGTTTATATCTTTTTAATTATTAATCTTTTTTCAAAGTTTTTCTTTGA
>NW_021908764.1:0-536 GCF_006229205.1 Suricata suricatta | reverse complement strand
GGACGCCACTTTGTCCTGACCCAGAGAGTAGCTGGAACTGGGTCTCAGATAGGTATAGATGCCGGTGGCGTAGAAGAGAGTTATAGCTGTCAGGTGAGAGGCACAGGTGGAGACTGCTTTGCGCCTCCCCTCCCCTGAATGCATATGAAAGATCGAGAAGAGAATGTAGGAGTAGGAGGTGAGGATGATGAGCAGAGACCCCACTGTATTTACACCAGCAAAGGTGGAAATGATACTCTCATTAAGCTGTGTGTCAGAGCATGAGAGCCTGAAAAGTGGAGGGCTGTCACAGAAGAAGTGATGAATGACATTGGAGCCACAGAATGGCAGGCTGCCCACGAAACTGGTGTTTACCATGGAGTTCAGGAATCCTGCTGTAAAAGCCCCTGCTGCCATTTTGAGGCAGACTGTCCTGGACATGACCAAGGAGTAAAGGAGGGGGTTGCATATGGCCACGTACCGGTCATAGGCCATTAAGCCAAAGAGGATGCATTCGGTTGTGGCCAAGGCGATAAAGAAGTACAGCTGCAGGAAGC
>NW_021908763.1:0-536 GCF_006229205.1 Suricata suricatta | reverse complement strand
TCTCAATGGGAAAAAACTGAGAGCTTTCCTCCTGAAATCAGGGACACGACAGGGATGTCCACCCTCATTTAACATAGTATTGGAAGTCCTAGCATCAGCAATCAGACAACAAAAGGAAATAAAAGGTATTAGAATCGGCAAAGAAGAACTCAAACGTTTCCTTTTCATGGATGACATGATACTCTACATGGAAAATCTGATCGACTCCACCAGAGGCCTCCTAGAACTGATCCATAAATTCAGTAAAGTTGCAGGGTACAAAGTCAATGTACAGAAACCAGTTGCATTCTTATACACCAAAAATGAAGCAATGGAAAGAGAAATCAAGAAACAGATCCCATTCACAATTGAATAAAAAACCATAAAATACCTAGAAATAAACCTATCCAAAGATGTAAAAGACCTGTATGCTGAAAAGTATAGAAGACTTATGAAGGAAATTGAAGAAGACACATAGAAATGGAAAAATATTCCATGCTCATGGATAGGAAGAATAAACATTGTTAAAATGTCATTATTACCCAAAGCAATTTACA
>NW_021908762.1:0-536 GCF_006229205.1 Suricata suricatta | reverse complement strand
TGGCCCCTGGGGACTGAGCCTTCTCCCTCCCGCCAGGTGGTGGATGCCAGCAGCCTGCTCGGCCCCCTGCCCCGGGTGCAGGGTGTCACCGTCTCCCGCGTGCGCTGGCAGCAGGGCACCGCTGAGGAGGGGGAGGAGCCCCCGGCCCGGCTCCGGCTCAGCTGTACCCTGCACTGGTCCTGCCCCCTGTCTCAGGTCCAATGCTTCCGGACCCACTGCTGCAGAGCGACCGGCTCTCCTGCAGGGGAGCCTCCGGGGCTGGAGAAGCCCGAGCTTCTGGGCCTGGCGTTCGTCAACCAGTACCGCGTGGTGGACCTGGCGGTGGCGGCTGCAGGGCCTGGTACGGACGGCCGAGTGGAGTTCCTGGTGGAGCCCGTCCCCAAGGAGGGCTTTCTGGTGCCGCAGGCCGAGTGGGCCAGGGCGGCCCTGCTCTACTCGGGGCCCCACACGTGAGCGAGCATTAAAGCAGGGTCCTCCCCGTCTCCAGGCTACGGCTGCTTCGTGCCAGGACCACAGGCCCCCGAGGGGCTGCAGGG
>NW_021908761.1:0-536 GCF_006229205.1 Suricata suricatta | reverse complement strand
GAATCGGGAGTGCCCCATCTTGGCTTACTTTCTGGAAAGTTCTCTGCTACTACTGTGCAGAGACAACGCCAAGGGGGGCGGGGGCGGGGGCGGGGGCGGGGGGCGGACAAGACTGCAGGGGGACTAGCTAGGTGGCTCAGTACCAGGTGTATCAGTCTTCACGGGCTGTCCTAACAAAATGCCACAGACCTGGAGGCTTAAGAATTACTTTTCTCACAGTCGAGGCTGGAAGTCCGAGATCAAGATGATGGTACGGGGGGGGGGGGGCACCTGGGTGGCTCAGTCCCTTAAGCGTCCAACTTTGGCTCAGGTCATGATCTCACCGTTAGTGAGTTCAAGCCGGCATCAGGCTCTCTGATGTCTACACGGAGCCCCCTTCCGATCCTCTGTCTCGCTCTCTCTCTGCCCCTCCCCCACTCTCACACGCCATCTCTCAAAAATAAATATTTAAAAACAAAGGTGATGGTATGGTGGGTTTTTTGTGAGAACTCTCCATGGCTTCCCCCCAGGTCCTCATACAGCCTTCCCTCTGTGCA
>NW_021908760.1:0-536 GCF_006229205.1 Suricata suricatta | reverse complement strand
ATTAAATTCTATATGGGTTTGATGAAATGGAGTCTGAGCATCTACTGAATATTCTGTGACAGGAGAGAGAGAACTCCATGGTGAAGAAAAATGCTTTGCTGTATTTCAATGCTTCCTTCCTCTGATTTTTTCTTTTTTTATTTCCTTTCCTTTCCTTTCCTTTCCTTTCCTTTCCTTTCCTTTCCTTTCCTTTCCTTTCCTTTCCTTTCCTTTCCTTTCCTTTCCTTTCCTTTCCTTTCCTTTATTATTCTTGTCTTTTCTTGTCTTTTAACTTCTACTACCTTCCACGTTCATGGGGAAAGAAATATTTGTTTTATCTTTCCTTCTCTGTCTCCCATCATCCAACCTTCTATTCCAACAATGTTGATCCTGAAAAGGAAATAGTTTTGCAAAGTGCATGGGTGGCTCATCAGCTGGCTATGCCTCCAAATCGTGACTTTGGCTGAGGTCATGATCTCACAGTTCATGAGTTCTGCACGGACCATGCAGAGCCTGCTTGGAATTCTCTCTCTCCTTCTCTCTGTCCACCTCTTGCA
>NW_021908759.1:0-536 GCF_006229205.1 Suricata suricatta | reverse complement strand
ACACAGTATCACAGGTCAGCATCTTCTTAGCTGGGTCAAATTACTTAACTTTTTGTGCTTATTAAGTAACTGGTGATCTTATTCACAGAAAATTCTCATAATTTTCCATCTCTGTACAACTTTGTCCTGTCGTATGAGCATCACCCTTAATCACACCTCATCCTATAGCTTTTATTAACTGCCCTGATCTCTCTCAGCCATATCACTATGCCAATATAGCACTGAAAGGCTGAATCCACTGGTGTTTAATACAATGTAGTCTTATTCTATTACATTGTTTCTCTTTGGTCACAGCAAGCTTGGAGACTTTTACTTACATCAATGCTGTCACCAGATCTAGTGCTGAACATGCCTTCCTCTGGCCATAGTCTACCATGCCCAGGATGGAGGGTTTTAATACAAGTCCCATGCTTAGGGCCTCTTAAAAACATGACCACAATAGTAGAAATATTAATTACATAGTTCAAAATTACTAAGGCTATTGGAAGAAATAAAATGGTTTTAGAAAAAATTATTAGAAAAAAATTTAGAAAATT
>NW_021908758.1:0-536 GCF_006229205.1 Suricata suricatta | reverse complement strand
TTTCTCTTAAAACAGTAAGTTTCTTTTCTCAGTTCCAGAGTCTAGAAGTCTGAAAATTAAGGGTCAGTAAGGTTATGCTATCCCCAAGGGATCCTGGGAAGAATCCTTCCTTGTTTCTTCCAGATTTTGATAGCCCCAATGGTTCTTTAGCTATTGACAGCCTAACTCCAGCCTCTGCCTTCATCTTCACATCACCATCTTTCTTTCTATCTGTCTTTGTGTCTCCTCTCTTCTTATAAGGCCACTAGTCATATTGAATTAACCTATCCTAATGACCTTACTTTGGTCACATCTATAAAGAATGTATTACCAAATGAAGTCATATTCATGGGGGCAAGGGGTCTTGTGAGGGGACATGGTCAGCCTATAATAGCCATGGCACACTCTTAATTAAAGTATTTAATGTGTAGCATTCTATAAGACAAAGTCCCTGATCTCTTTCTATGCATTTCTTTCTTTTTCAGTGTATTTATTTTTGAGAGAGGGAAAACACGAGTTGGGGAGGGGTAGAGAGAGAGGGGAGAGAATCTGAAGCA
>NW_021908757.1:0-536 GCF_006229205.1 Suricata suricatta | reverse complement strand
TCTCTCTCTCTCTCTCTCTCTCTCTCTCTCTCTCTCTCTCCCTCTGTCCCTCTCCCTGATCACATGTTCTCTCTTTCTCTCTCAAAGAAAAAAAAGGAATGTAAGTTTCCACAAACCTGTTGCAAATTTCACTGTTAACTCTCTCCCTCATTTCCCCTAAACTCCTAGGAGTTTGTTGCGTTCTTCACTGCATTCTCAGATGGTGCTCTACACAACATGTAGATCTCAGCATAGTGATATGAAGTTGCCAGCTTCAGCTGGAAGTGTGGCATCTGTGACCCTTTCACGACTGCCCAGAGAATGAAATCAAGGCCTCAGGTGCTGCCAATGTCCTCAGGGAAGGAAGAAAGAGCATATTCCAGTCTGTTTATAGACTATATGCTTGCCCAGATTTTCCAACACCTGTGACCTCCTCTCCCCCATTGCTAAAGGGGGCACCTTAATATTTACTCCACTGGGCTCCAATGACCATTAAATGAAAACTATGCATGTAAAACAGAAGAGGCATTGTAGATGTCAAGAATTTCTGTTAACAA
>NW_021908756.1:0-536 GCF_006229205.1 Suricata suricatta | reverse complement strand
TGGGCAGTAAGCCGTAGTGTCCCTTGGGGGCCGGGGCTAGACAGTTAGGTGCCGGGCCCGCGCTGGCCTTCCTGTCGTCTGGGCTTGGTCCTGTGCAGATTTTGATGGTTACGCTTCTGTTGATAAAACATAATTGTGCACATAACAGTTCTTCTGGGTCCTTCCAGAGAATCACTGAGCCTGAGGGTGGTCCTAGGGACACATGTGAATAATAAATACACTATCATCTTCTAAGAACTGGTCAATGTCTATGTCTCAGTTCAAGGAACAAGGAGGGAAAGAAGACGGGATGTAGGGAGACAGATTCTCAGGGCTCAGTGAGCTCCTCCGGGGGACGCACAGCAGAGCCTCACGCATACGGGGGGGGTGGGGAGACAGCCGGGCCCTCGCACCTGTTTCGCCATCTCCATTCCAGAGCTAAGGCGGCACTTAGGACGTAGTTCAGGGTCACTGCGGGCGGGAAGGAGAGAGTCGTGAGCAGTGTCTAAACGATGGCTGTGCCTTAATCAACGGAGGAGAAATGCCACCTGCAGAGC
>NW_021908755.1:0-1296 GCF_006229205.1 Suricata suricatta | reverse complement strand
CGTGCAGGACCAGCCTGAGCCTTTGCTCAGAAAGGGCACAGCAAGGTCTTCAAGGACGCTGGCTGTTCCGCATAGCCGTGAGACCTCTTCAAGACACGTTGACTCAGCTCCTACAAACAGAGATCTAAGATACTCTGAAGCTGATCTCCAAACAGCATGATCCTTCCCTCTCTGACCCACAGTCACTGCCCCTTGGCATCCTCCGACCCTAAAGTCTGGCCATGGGACACTGAGGAAGTGTCGTAAGAGTGCAGTCACTCTGTACAGTGCCACAGCCCCTCCTGAACCAGGGCACTCCATTTGTCACCGGCCCGTCTGCCATTTAGAATTCCCGAATCCCTCTGAAGTTTTCTTGTGGACACTTATTTTTCCTTCTGCTTTGTCAAGGTGTCTCTTTCTTCTCTAGCAGTTTTTCTCCATGAAGTTAAAACAGAGGTGGAGACACACATATGCTACATGGTACCGATATAGCACCATCAGTCAAACCGCCCTCTCTCCCTGCCGCAGCTAAGATGTGGCAAGGCTCCATTCCTCGCCTTCCCCCTAATTGATTTCCCAATTCAGCCTCCTGGGATGGTGCTTTGGCTGGCATTCCGAGTTCAGCGTCTCAACCTTAATTTAATGCTTCTTGGGTGGTGAGAACTTATGCTTCCCACCTACTAGTTGGCATCTGGCTGATTTTCTCAGCCTGAGGAATTTAGTTTCGTTAATGCCGAACCTTTGTGCATTGCATTTGGGTTGTCAAAAGTGGTGCCATCCCCAGTCCTGAAGAGAGACCTTTCGGACAGTGTTGACGATTGGAGGGGTCCAGCCGTGGCTCCTACCAAGATTATCAGCCTCAAGATTTGCTCTGTTGAATGCAGGAGTCAAAGGGCCCTGGCTGGGAATCGCTGGTGGATGCTAAAAGCATGTTGGGTGATTCAGAGTCTGCTTAGCTCTGCCAGTCAGCCTGGTGTGAGGTCTTGGAGTAAAATTTTCCCACCTTCTTTTTCCAAGATTGAGCTAGAGTCTATTCTTGGAGCAGATAACTTTTTAGCACTGAGCTGGCAAATGTTTATGATTGGTTTTTCACACATCCTTCCTGGACAGGAGACAAAGTTTTGTTGTAATTACAATTTAAATATAGGGTTATGATAACCCAAAGCACCTTAGTGGGGCTGCCCTGACAGAAGACAGAGTGACATGGTGGAACATGTTTTTTCTTCTATGTATTATTTCTTCAACTCTACCCTCTTTAACTGACGTTGGTTGTTCACTGTGAGTAACCCAGATTACCTTAAGTAAGCCACGAGTCTC
>NW_021908754.1:0-536 GCF_006229205.1 Suricata suricatta | reverse complement strand
TCAGAGACAAGGTCTGTGGGACCAAGAGTTTTGGTCTCATTTCCTCATCTGCCTGAATCACTGTGAGAAGCATTATTATGTCCAATCAGACAGTAGTAGTCAGCCTTGTCCTCAGGCTGCAGTTCAGAGATGAGCAGAAGCCTGCATTGGCCGAGGCATCTTTGGATCCAGAGAAGTGGCTGGGGACCCTGGAACCCTGGTGCTTATTTGAGTCTGAGTAGTAGCACAGGAGAAACTGTGGAGGGTTCCCTGGCTTCTGTTGGTGCCAATACATGTAGTAGCTGCCAACATTGAATCCACTGTTCAGGGTGCAGGTGAGTCTGACAGTTGCCCCCAGAGATCCAGAGAGCAAAGGAGGACATGGAAACTGCAAATACACTCATGGATGATGGATCAGGGACCAGGATAAAGGTTCCCAGGTTTTGATCCAGAGGGACTAATTTATTTGAGCCCCCAAGGACTGTCCCTACCTGTGCAGTGAGAGAAGAGCATGAGGAAAACAGGAATCCAAGCCATGGTGACACAGCCCCAGGTCC
>NW_021908753.1:0-536 GCF_006229205.1 Suricata suricatta | reverse complement strand
TTTCTCTTAAAACAGTAAGTTTCTTTTCTCAGTTCCAGAGTCTAGAAGTCTGAAAATTAAGGGTCAGTAAGGTTATGCTATCCCCAAGGGATCCTGGGAAGAATCCTTCCTTGTTTCTTCCAGATTTTGATAGCCCCAATGGTTCTTTAGCTATTGACAGCCTAACTCCAGCCTCTGCCTTCATCTTCACATTACCATCTTTCTTTCTATCTGTCTTTGTGTCTCCTCTCTTCTTATAAGGCCACTAGTCATATTGAATTAACCTATCCTAATGACCTTACTTTGGTCACATCTATAAAGAATGTATTACCAAATGAAGTCATATTCATGGGGACAGGGGGTCTTGTGAGGGGACATGGTCAGCCTATAATAGCCATGGCACACTCTTAATTAAAGTATTTAATGTGTAGCATTCTATAAGACAAAGTCCCTGATCTCTTTCTATGCATTTCTTTCTTTTTCAGTGTATTTATTTTTGAGAGAGGGAAAACACGAGTTGGGGAGGGGTAGAGAGAGAGGGGAGAGAATCTGAAGCA
>NW_021908752.1:0-536 GCF_006229205.1 Suricata suricatta | reverse complement strand
GCCTCTGTTTCACACCAACGGGAGTGGAGCAGCATGACAGACACCTACTAGGTCCTGCCCAGGCTGCAGTGTCACCCTTGTCCTGTGCCACTCTAGGTGCCCGTCTGCTATGCGGGATTAGCTGACCAGAACCTCTGGGTCCTAGCACAGGTGATACCACCCACAGACGGCCACCTGATCCTCCCTGGCACCAACTCAAAGTCTTGCTGTTGGATTTTTTCCCCTCGCCTGCTGCGGCAGCAGACAGACCTCCACCATGGTCCCTCCACCATGGCCACCTCCTGGCACTGACGCCTGGTGCAATCCCTCCCCTCCCCTTCAGTGAGCTGGAGCCGCTGACTTTTTTCTAACAGAAAATACCACCAGAGGGGTGCCTGGGTGGCTCAGTAAGTTAAGAGTCCGGCTTTGGCTCAGGTCATGATCTCATAGTTTGTGGGTTCGAGCCCTGCATCAGGCTCTGTACTGACAGCTCAGAGCCTGGAGCCTGCTTCCGATTCTGTATCTCCCTCTCTCTCTGACCCTCCCCGGCTTGCACT
>NW_021908751.1:0-536 GCF_006229205.1 Suricata suricatta | reverse complement strand
AGAGAGGAGACAATGGGACAGAAGATGTAGCATGGAGGAGCAGGAGGCGGTCTGCAGTGAGTAAGGACGCGGCGTGTTTGTGCTCCAAAGCCTGCCTCTGTCAGGGGCTTGTTATATAACCTCTCAGGGTGACTGTCTTCTTATCTATAAAATGTAATCATAGTATCAGCCTCACAGAGCTGTTATAAATTAGTGAGATAATAGTTATAAGCAGATTAAAATGGCGGGTACAGAGAAGGCACATAAAATTTGGGACCTACTTGACAATTCTGTTCCAGGAAAAAATCTCATATTGCCAGCTTCCCCGGAAAAGGAACTTGCAGATACCCCTGTGTAGTAACGGGGAGACAATAAACCAAAAGGGCCAGGAGTTAATTTTGAAGACAAAGTTCTTGGTCTTAAATTCTAACCCTAACACTTACCAGCAATGTGTTTGCTAGTTATTTTAGCCCCGATTTCTTCATCTACATATAAGATGGGTTATATAATAAGGATAATATTATACATAATATAATATGGATACATATAATAAGGAT
>NW_021908750.1:0-536 GCF_006229205.1 Suricata suricatta | reverse complement strand
CCTAATCTGCCAATCAGAGGAACAGTAGTATGTTCCAGAGGAGTAACTGTATGTTCACTGACTGATCTAGTTTTGCTTTTCTAATGCATCTCTCAGTAGAGTATTAAAACCAGAAACCAGGGACTTTGAAATTCTAAATTTGTGGCATTATGTTGTGTAGATTTTCCCTCCCTCTCAACTAACACAAACTAAACACTATGCTAGCTTTTCAAATATTTTCAAAATGGAATCAGTGTTTCCCCAAATAATAGATTTTCCTGCAATTTGTTTTGGCAGCTCTAATTTATTTACTATCTGAAATGTTTTGCTAGCTTGCTTTATAATATTTCTTCCAAACTGAGATGGGGATAGCACCAGCTCTGATCATGTTGCCTAAATTCCAGAGTTGAATCCCAGGAATGACAGTTACTATCATGGGCAAAGGCCATGGGCTTGCTCATGGTTTGCTTGAGAGCTAGGATGCTCCAATAAATGTCGGTCCACTCCTGACATGTGTAATAGAGCATCTTGAGATGCAGTGAGCCGTCATTTCTGCA
>NW_021908749.1:0-536 GCF_006229205.1 Suricata suricatta | reverse complement strand
TTAAAAAATTAATGTTGATTTTACTCTTACTATATATGTGGTCTTTGATAAGTAATTTCAACCCTGTGAAGTTCAATTTCTTCATTTGTAAAATGAAAATGATGGTACTTATCTCAATGTTGAAAAATCTAGTATGAAATAGTGTGTATAAAAACATTGGGAGAGATGATATTAGGCTGGTATATCTTCAATAAGAGGCAGTTGGTATTTTTGTTATATGGGTGATGATAATAATAATTACTAATATGATGATGAGAATAGTAGTACATTTGCATAATTTTATCACACTGCTCAAATCTTGTTTTGTGGTTGTTGTTCTAAATAAATTTTATCATTTATTTATTTATTTATTTATTTAAATCCAGGTTAGTTAAAATATGGTATAATAATGATTTCAGGAATAGAATTTAGTGACTCATCACTTACTTATAACACCCAGTGATCATCACAAGTGTCCTCCTTAATGTCCCTTGTCCCTTTAACTCATCCCCTCACCCAATACCCCTCCAGCAACCCTCAGTTTGTTCTCTGTATTT
>NW_021908748.1:0-536 GCF_006229205.1 Suricata suricatta | reverse complement strand
CTCACAATTATATTTTATAGCTTCTAGTTTTATAGTTTATAATTCTAGTGTCCATGTTACATTTATTCTTAGCTACTTGATTTTTTCATGTATATTTTAATATTTTCTGATTATTTGTTGCTGGTATATAGAAATCTAAATTGATTTTATATTCTGTTACCTAGCCGTCTCCTTTTGTTATTTAAGGTTCGATTAAGTTTAAGTTCATATTTAACTTTCTATTTTATCTACAATTAGCTAACATTTCTACGCCTCTGTTTTCTGATATGTAATATTTCTATGCCTCTGTTTTCTGATGTGTAAAAAAGACATATTCCTAATAGTTCTACACTATATACACAGAGATAGTGTGATAATTAACTGAAATAATACATATCAAACACTTAGAACACATTTTGCACATAATAATTGCTATATAAATGTTAGATATTATTATATAAACTAACATAAAATGATCTCCAAGATGTTGTTAACACACCAAGTTATGAATCCATCTATGTTTAAGCAGATAAATCCACCTATGTTTAAAATGATCA
>NW_021908747.1:0-536 GCF_006229205.1 Suricata suricatta | reverse complement strand
ATCCTTATTATATGTATCCATATTATATTATGTATAATATTATCCTTATTATATAACCCATCTTATATGTAGATGAAGAAATCGGGGCTAAAATAACTAGCAAACACATTGCTGGTAAGTGTTAGGGTTAGAATTTAAGACCAAGAACTTTGTCTTCAAAATTAACTCCTGGCCCTTTTGGTTTATTGTCTCCCCATTACTACACAGGGGTATCTGCAAGTTCCTTTTCCGGGGAAGCTGGCAATATGAGATTTTTTCCTGGAACAGAATTGTCAAGTAGGTCCCAAATTTTATGTGCCTTCTCTGTACCCGCCATTTTAATCTGCTTATAACTATCATCTCACTAATTTATAACAGCTCTGTGAGGCTGATACTATGATTACATTTTATAGATAAGAAGACAGTCACCCTGAGAGGTTATATAACAAGCCCCTGACAGAGGCAGGCTTTGGAGCACAAACACGCCGCGTCCTTACTCACTGCAGACCGCCTCCTGCTCCTCCATGCTACATCTTCTGTCCCATTGTCTCCTCTCT
>NW_021908746.1:0-536 GCF_006229205.1 Suricata suricatta | reverse complement strand
TCAGAGACAAGGTCTGTGGGACCAAGAGTTTTGGTCTCATTTCCTCATCTGCCTGAATCACTGTGAGAAGCATTATTATGTCCAATCAGACAGTAGTAGTCAGCCTTGTCCTCAGGCTGCAGTTCAGAGATGAGCAGAAGCCTGCATTGGCCGAGGCATATTTGGATCCAGAGAAGTGGCTGGGGACCCTGGAACCCTGGTGCTTATTTGAGTCTGAGTAGTAGCACAGGAGAAACTGTGGAGGGTTCCCTGGCTTCTTTTGGTGCCAATACATGTAGTAGCTGCCAATATTGAATCCACTGTTCAGGGTGCAGGTGAGTCTGACAGTTGCCCTCAGAGATCCAGAGAGCAAAGGAGGATATGAAAACTGCAAATACACTCATGGATGATGGATCAGGGACCAGGATAAAGGTTCCCAGGTTTTGATCCAGAGGGACTAATTTATTTGAGCCCCCAAGGACTGTCCCTACCTGTGCAGTGAGAGAAGAGCATGAGGAAAACAGGAATCCAAGCCATGGTGACACAGCCCCAGGTCC
>NW_021908745.1:0-536 GCF_006229205.1 Suricata suricatta | reverse complement strand
TGCAGAAATTTCAGACTGTCAGTGCCTACTTAGAATGTAGAGGGTTTATAGGTTATGCTGAGGTACTGGAAATGCATTCATTCAATTCATGTATTCAAAAAATATGTATTGGGGGCACCTGGGTGACTCAGTAGGTTAAGCATTCTACTCTTGATTTCAGCTCAGGTCAGAATCTCACAATTTCAGAGTTTGTGCCCCACACTGGGCTATATACTGACAGTGCAGAGCCTGATTGGGATTCTCTCTCTCTCTCCCTCTCTCTCTCTCTCTCTCTCTCTCTCTCTCTGTCTGTCTGCCCCTCCCACACTCTCTCTATAAATAAATGAATGAAAAAATAAATAAATAAATAAGTTTTTAAATGAAATAAAATGCTTCTTCTCTTTAAAAAAACATATGTATTGAGTGCCTACTGTATACTTGACATTAATCCAAACTCTGGGGACAGAGCATTTAGGAAAACAAAGATCTACCCTTGTGAAGCTTACTTTCAGTAGAGGGAGAGATAATAAGCAAGTAAATACCAATTATTCTAGGAG
>NW_021908744.1:0-1296 GCF_006229205.1 Suricata suricatta | reverse complement strand
CTTTACAGATTTCTTATAATAACTCACAGCCTAGATGAACTTTTTTCATTCAAACGTCTCTATATGGCTCTGTCATATTGTAATTTTGTTTACATATCAGTGGACCGGTTAATTCACTCAAAATATAATACAGATATTATTTAATGCTAGCAGATGCAATGAAACGGAAACATTCACAAGGATTATATTTACATTAGCTATGTTCAAAAGGAGTATTTTTATGAAATATAATTCTGTCACAATTCAATAAGGGCAGCTGTAGAATCAATTAAGTGACAAGGTAAATTTTGGTTTTGTTTAGAATGCTAGGGGAGAAGGGCAAAAGGAGAAGGAGAGAATCTACAGCAGGCTCCATGGTCAGTGTGAACCTTGACACAAAGTTTGTTCCCATGATGCTGGGATCATGACCTGAGCTGAAATCAAGAGTCTGATGCTCAACCAACTGAGTCTTTAAGATGTTTCCAAAATAGAAACTAGACTTTTAAAGATAGATGACTTACAATTGTCCTACTGTGATTTGGGGCTTTGGGGTTTGGCTGCTTTGAAAGCTGAATCAGACCCACATATGACACTAAGTCCCTGAGGCCACAGCTTCATCCTTCTATTCCTCTGGGACCCAAAAATCCAGGGGGCCCTCCAATCCTCTAGGACCTGTGTCCCAGGCTGTGTAGCACAGCAGAGCCAAACATACCACTTTGGGAAAAGGTAGAATTTACATTCATATCAGTCAGTTTTGTTTGCTGTGACCATTTTCTGAGTGCACTGTACTTTTTCTCAGTCAACAGAGCTTTCAAAAGGAAACTTTCTGAAGCTTTTTCTCTCATGGCAGATAATCTAGTTTTGGTAAAAAGAAGTAGATCTTTCTAATTCTTTCTCAAAGTTCTTGATTTCAGGATATTTGCATAGCAAACAGCCTTAGAAGAGAGAGATACTGTCTGCCTCCAGAGCAAAGGGTAAGCATGCTTATTATCCAGTTAAGAGATCAGGTCACTTCAGTTGGAGTTCCTGTCCTGCAATCCTCTGTTTGTGCAGGCATCCATTTGGGCCCATCTGCATCATCCTTGTGGGACATGGGGGGCAAAGGGAATGAACACAACTATGCTGATGCTCATGTTGTTTGCTGCTCTATGAATGAAAACATCCTTTCCTCTGGTCCAGGGATCTCATGTCTTCTCCCATCTCCCATGAAACTGTGACAGGTTAACTTGTCAGCTTGCAAGTAAGGTAAAATCTCAGACCTTTTACAGTACTTGCCATTAAACTTAAATTTATATACTGTGTGATTCTATTTATGTC
>NW_021908743.1:0-536 GCF_006229205.1 Suricata suricatta | reverse complement strand
CAAAGGCATGTTCTCTTCACTGGGTGCAGTTGCCCAAACTTCCCCTCAGGTGGCATTGCCCTTCCTAATTCTCTCCTCTCATCTAAGTTATTGACAACATTTCAATCCCAATTCAGATCCTCCCTCAGCGTTTTCCTCTCCCAAGGGTGCTATCCACATTGGTCTCCTATTGCCTTTCATTGGCTGTACTTGATGATATACCGTTATATGTGATTCTATACTGTCTAGAGTCATTCACTACTGCTTTTTGAGGTGTAATTTTTGTTTACAGAACTATAGGCTCTTAGAAGATAAATGCTACTTTTTACTCATCTATGAAAAATTTTTTGGAGGGATCAGAAAGCAATTGCTATTTTTTTTAATTTTTAAAAATGTTTATTTTTGAAAGAGAGAGAGAGAGAGAGAGAGAGAGAGAGAGAGAGAGAGAGACAGAGAATGACAGAGGGAGGAGCAGACAGAGAGGGAGACCCAGAATCTGAAGCAGATTCCAGGCTCCAAGCTGTCTGCACAGAGCCTGATGCCGGACTCAAGCCCAC
>NW_021908742.1:0-536 GCF_006229205.1 Suricata suricatta | reverse complement strand
CAGGTGGGAGATACTATATGGTCTGTCCAAGAAGAACACCCCCCTTATACATGGTGGCCTGACTTATATCCTGACCTCTGCAAACTCGCGGTGGGGGCCCCAGCCAACTGGGATCTTGAAGGATACTCAGACCTTCAAAATGCCCCCTCATCACCCTCGCCCCCTGGCAGGGACGGGCTAGATCCCTGGGGCGGATGCGCAACCCAAGACAGACGGAGTATGTTAAGATCCCTCCCTTTTTATGTCTGCCCCGGCTTCCACCGAGCAAGGTCTCTAAACCCCAAATGTGGGGGCGCTTCTGAGTTCTTTTGTAAAAACTGGGGGTGTGAAACATCAGGGGATACTTACTGGAGTCCCACATCGAGCTGGGACTATATCAAAGTCACCGCAAATTACACCCACTCTAAGACTCGTAGCCAAGGCAACAATAATTGGCTTAAAGACCCACAATGTTCCGGATGGTGTCACCCCCTTAAGATTAGTTTTACCTCAGCAGGGAAAAACAAAAAGCTCTGGACATCCGGGTACACCTGGGG
>NW_021908741.1:0-536 GCF_006229205.1 Suricata suricatta | reverse complement strand
TAAATCAGGTCCAAGTATGGATGGCATTCTCTGGGTTCTAGGACATGGTTCCTCTCTATCTGATAAGCTGTGAACTAAAGAGATGTATTCTTCTGCTACCACATGATGGTGAGCCAAAAATAAGTGCAGTGCAAATAGGGACAGAATTAGATACACAGCAGATCCTGGGGTTAGTAATTTTGAGATTCAGAATTGCAGATAGTTTTACTCCTGGGAATGATCCTCCTTGGTTCTTGGCACTGCCTTCTCAGCTCTTGGTTCTGCCTTATCTATATGGAACGACAAAGTTTTTGCAGCAAAATGTATTTCTCAGCCTGCTTCCTGCCCACAGTAAATTGGGGACATCCAAAGACTTCTTTTATTTTGTATTTTCTAAGTCCATGCTATTAAGCATGAGCCATATACACACACTGTTGTTTGTTGGTTTACTGAGACAGGCTTTTTCCACCTCAGGCCGAGAGTAAGAACCCTGCAGGGCAACAGCTAGAATGATCCTGCAGAGCTCTAGAAGGCAAATCCTTAGTTTTTGTTTGAGG
>NW_021908740.1:0-536 GCF_006229205.1 Suricata suricatta | reverse complement strand
TGCAGAAATTTCAGACTGTCAGTGCCTACTTAGAATGTAGAGGGTTTATAGGTTATGCTGAGGTACTGGAAATGCATTCATTCAATTCATGTATTCAAAAAATATGTATTGGGGGTGCCTGGGTGACTCAGTAGGTTAAGCATTCTACTCTTGATTTCAGCTCAGGTCAGAATCTCACAATTTCAGAGTTTGTGCCCCACACTGGGCTATATACTGACAGTGCAGAGCCTGATTGGGATTCTCTCTCTCTCTCCCTCCCTCTCTCTCTCTCTCTCTCTCTCTCTCTGTCTGCCCCTCCCACACTCTCTCTATAAATAAATGAATGAAAAAATAAATAAATAAATAAGTAAGTTTTTAAATGAAATAAAATGCTTCTTCTCTTTAAAAAAACATATGTATTGAGTGCCTACTGTATACTTGACATTAATCCAAACTCTGGGGACAGAGCATTTAGGAAAACAAAGATCTACCCTTGTGAAGCTTACTTTCAGTAGAGGGAGAGATAATAAGCAAGTAAATACCAATTATTCTAGGAG
>NW_021908739.1:0-536 GCF_006229205.1 Suricata suricatta | reverse complement strand
TTTTCTGAGGAGTCTGGCTAGAGGTTTATCGATTTTGTTTATTTTTTCAAAGAACCAACTCTTGGTTTCATTGATCTGCTCGACTGTCCTTTTGGATTCTATATTGTTTATTTCTGCCTTGATCTTTATTATTTCTTTTCTTCTGCTGGGTTTGGGGTGCTCTTGCTGCTTCCTTTCTAGTTCCAGTAGGTTCTCTGTTAATTTTTGAGTTTGCGCTCTTTCTAGTTTGTTGAGGTTGCCCTGGATTGCAATATACTTTCCTTTTAGGACTGCCTTGGCTGCATCCCAGAGATTTTGGATTGTTGTATTTTTGTTTTCATTCGTTTCCATATATTTCTTAATTTCTTCTCTAATTGCCTGGTTAACGCAATCATTCTTTAATAGGGTGGTTTTTAACCTCCACATTTTTGGAAGTTTTCCATATTTTTTCCTGTGGTTCATTTCAAGTTTCATAGCATTGTGGTCTGAAAGTGTGCATGGTATGATCTCTATTTGTTTATACTTATGGAGGGCTGCTTTATGTCCCAGTATGTGGT
>NW_021908738.1:0-536 GCF_006229205.1 Suricata suricatta | reverse complement strand
TTGAACCCACGAACCGTGAGATCATGACCTGACCTAAGTCAGATGCTTAACCTACTGAGCCACCCAGATGCTCCTCAAAATAAGTTGTAAAAAAGTATAATTAAAAGCAAGAAAAGACCCACGGAGATGGAAGACCCCAGAGGGCAGGCCCAAGCCACCAGGGCCACACACAGCTGAGTGTGCGTGTCTGTGAGCCCTGGGGGTGGGGGACGGCAGTAACGGTGTGGAAGGATGGCCCAGGGCAGAGGAAGCTGGGCACGCGGGGCGCAGGGTGTGTGTGTGTAAACGTGTCGGCAGATTTACACAAACACTAGCCCGAATGATAACGGTCACATGACTGGAACCTCCCGCCGGCGGGCTTTGGAACAGGTGCAGCTCAGAGCATAGAAAGTTACCCTGCTTTTTGCAGGCTGTTTATCTGTATTTTCATTAGCTAGTGGCACAGCGAGGAGGAGGCAGCAGAGGTTTAGGGGAAAGGCGTAATTTGAAAAGAATAACGCTGAGGAAGTCACAGCTAGTTACTCCGATTTACTCTG
>NW_021908737.1:0-536 GCF_006229205.1 Suricata suricatta | reverse complement strand
GTTAAAACTATTTCACTTTTTTTTGTTTTGATGCAATATCATTCCCCAGGTAAAAATTTGTGTCAGTTACATATTTACTGTGAATTGTAACGTTTATCAAAATAAACTGAGGTTTCTGGTTTTCAAGTCATAGGAAAAAAACCTGGTTTGTTTTCTGTTTCTTCTCAAAATCAGTGCAAAGAACAAGGAGAAACTGAAAGGTAAATTCTATCTTTGATGAAACCAGATTTCTGCAGCCCCAAACAAGATCGCTTCTATGAAACAGGTGCGTGAATAAATGACTGCTAATGAGTTAGCCGTGAGAGATAGGTCCGTGCCCGGTACAGCCGGGGGTGGGGGAGAAACCGGCGAGAAGAAGGCCAGCATTCCCTGGCCGAGTGCTGGAAAGCCCGAGAACTTGGAGCAGCGGTGAGGTAAGACTGACCATCAGGTGGTCGTTTGACATTTCTGGGAGAAGCAGTTAGATGAGACACCTACCCCCCAGCACTATGCTGCACAGATGACCAGAGGGCCAAGGGCAACCCCCCACAATGTGC
>NW_021908736.1:0-536 GCF_006229205.1 Suricata suricatta | reverse complement strand
TCATGATGGTCAAGTAGTGCAGAGGCTTACATATGGCCACATATCTGTCAAAGGCCATGGCTATAAGCAGCACCATCTCAGTGCCTCCGACAGCATGGCTAAAGAAGATCTGGGTTAAACATCCAGAAAAGGAGATCGACTTATGCTTCTTGAAAATATCACAAATCATTTTAGGGGCTGCAGTTGAGCAAAACAGCATGTCAATGACTGAGAGGTTAGCTAGGAGGAAATACATAGGGGAGTGCAGATGAGCATCCATTGTTACAGTGAACACAATGACAAGATTGCCCATCATGCTTGCCAAATAGAACAAGGAAGAGAAAACAAAAATGAGAAGTTGTGTCTCCCATGAATTAGTGAGTCCCAGGAACACAAACTCTGATACTATCGACTGATTCCTTCCATCCATCGCCTCAGACACCAGGATGAGTCTTCATGCTACCTAAAGGAAGAAAGAAACTTAAAAACAATTGCCTAGGCAAGTATTAGTGTTCACAAAAGGAAGCCTACGGGCCATAAAAACAGTTATTGTATTA
>NW_021908735.1:0-536 GCF_006229205.1 Suricata suricatta | reverse complement strand
TGGCAGTACAGCCAGCTTTTGGTTTTGGGGTTTGCGTATTTGCATTTTGTGTGGATGGGAGCACTTTATTATAAGATCTTCTTTACAGACCAGATTGAGGGGTTTTACTTCTTTTCACCAAAGTCCCAGCATCTTCTTTCTTTCTCCGTGAACAGGGTGTCCTGTTCCTAGACCGGAGCTGATCTGCCAGCTGGAGCGCGGGCAGGAGCTGTGGACGGCGGAGAGAGACCTCTCTCGGAGCACCTGTCCAGGTAGGAGCCCGGTGCGGCGGGAGGGAGACCCTGCGGCTGCAGCCCGGGAGGGGACCGCGGGCCCCGGGCCCTGGGGAGGTTTCTCCTTCTGGCCGCTGGAGGTTTGGAAGCCGGGGAACCCTTTGACCCAGAGTCTGCGCGTCCGACGAGGGACCCGTCATGTCGCTCCCTCCATCCACCTGCCTAGTTTCGGTGACCGGTCCTGTGGCCCCAGCAGGTTGGAGCCGGGACACAGCCTCAGAGAGCCGCTCACGCCGCCCCCACCCTCAGCGCCTCGGTCCCGCC
>NW_021908734.1:0-536 GCF_006229205.1 Suricata suricatta | reverse complement strand
GTCAGCCACGGAGCCAGGAGCACGTGGACAGAGCCTGTGTCACAGGCACACAGCCGGGTCTGAGGAGAGCGAGGGTCCCCTTCCCACCGCGGGGGTCAGGGCCCGCGGCCAGCAGCAGGCCGCGAGCTCCGGAGAGCATGGCATAGACTTGCTCGTGCCCACGAGCCTTCGGCCTTGCCATTCCCAGCCCTGCGGCCCCTGCCGGGACCGCCCTGGGCGCTTGGGGCCTTTCCGCCTCCTCGATGCACCTGCACCTGACAACAGACACCCCGAGGAGCGGTGCTGGCCTGCGGCTGCTTCCTCTCTGTCCCGCCTCCTGCCATCCTCCCCTCCCCCTCCCGTCCTGACCCTCCCGGGGACACAGCAGAGGTGGAGGGGAGGTGGGTGACCACCTCACCTCTCCCTGCACCCGAGACTGGAATCCAAACGCAGTCCAGTCAACGTCCTTGCCAACTTCTAAAAACGTGCCCCATGTAAAACCCCCGTCCCCCTGGGACGCAGAGGGGAAGCTCCTTCCCGCCGAGTCCTTGCCAGCC
>NW_021908733.1:0-1296 GCF_006229205.1 Suricata suricatta | reverse complement strand
TAATGAATACAGATGCAAAAATACTCAACAAGATCCTAGCAAATCGAATTCAACAGCATCTAAAAAGAATTATCCATCGTGATCAAGTGGGATTCATTCCTGGGTTACAGGGCTGGTTCAATATTCGCAAATCCATCAATGTGATCCATCACATTAACAAAAGAAAAATAAAAACCATATGATCCTGTCGATAGATACAGAAAAAGCATTTGACAAAATACAGCACCCTTTCTTAATAAAAACCCTTGAGAAAGTCGGAATAGAAGGAACTTACCTAAACATTATAAAAGCAGTTTGTGAAAAGCCCACAGCCAATATTATCCTCAATGGGGAAAAACTGAGAGTTTTCCCCCTGAGATCAGGAACGCGACAGGGGTGTCCACTCTCACCACTGCTGTTTAACATAGTGCTGGAAGTCCTAGCATCAGCAATCAGACAACAAAAGGAAATAAAATGCATCAGAATCAGCAAAGAAAAGTCAAACTTTCACTTTTCTCAGATGACATGATACTCTATATGGAAAACCCAATTGACTCCACCAGATGCCTTCTAGAACTGATTAATGAATTCAGTAAAGTTGCAGGATACAAAATCAATGTACAGAAATCAGTTGTATTCCTATACATCAAAAATGAAGCAGCCGAAAAAGAAATCAATAAACTGATCCCATTCACGATTGCATGAAAAACTATCAAATACCTAGGAGTAAACCTAGCCAAGGACATAAAAGACCTATATGATGAAAACTATAGAAAACTTATGAAAGAGATTGAAGAAGACACCAAGAAATGGAAAAACATTCCATGCTCCTGGATAGGAAGGATAAACATTGTGAAAATGTCATTACTACCCCAAGCAATCTACACATTCAATGCAATCCCCATCAAAATTGCACCAACATTCTTCTCAAAGCTAGAACAAGCTATCCTCAAATTTGTATGGAACCACAAAAGACCCCGAATAGCCAAAGTTATATTGAAGAAGACAATCAAAATGGGAGGCATCACAATCCCAGACTTTAGCCTCTACTACAAAGCTGGCATCATCAAGACAGTATGGTATTGGCACAAAAACAGACACATAGACCAATGGAATAGAATAGAGAACCCAGAACTGGGCCCACAAATGTATGGCCAATTAATTTTTGACAAAGTAGGAAAGAGTATGCTATGGCAAAAAGACTGCCTCTTTAGCAGGTGGTGCTGGGAGAACTGGACAGCAACATGCAGAAGAATGAAACTAGACCACTCTCTTACACTATACACAAAAATAAACTCAAAATGGCTGAAGGACCTG
>NW_021908732.1:0-536 GCF_006229205.1 Suricata suricatta | reverse complement strand
TAAAATAAATTCTAGTCAGTTAATGTAGTGTAATATTAGCCTCAGTAGTAGAATTTTGTGATTCATCACTTACATACAGCACTTAGTGCTTATCACAAGTGCCCTCTTGGGCAGAAGACATAATAAATATTTTCCCAAAGAAGACATACAGGTTACTAATAGACACATGAAAAGATTTTAAACATCACTCGTTATCAGGGTAATACAATTAAAAACTGTGATGAGATATCACCCCACACCTCTAAGAATGGCTAAAATCAACAACACAAGAAAAAAATAGGTGTTGGTGAAGTTGTTGGAAAAGGGGAGCCTTCTTAAACTGTTAGTGGGAATACAAACTGGTGCACCCACTCTGGAAACCAGTATGGAGTTTCCTCAAAAAGTAAAAAATAGAACTATACTGCAATTAGCAATTGTACTACTAGGTATTTACCCAAAGAATACAAAAATACTGATTATAAGTGACACATGCATCCCAATGTTTATAATAGCATTATCAACAATAACCAGATCATGGAAAGAGTCTTAATGTCCAC
>NW_021908731.1:0-536 GCF_006229205.1 Suricata suricatta | reverse complement strand
TTCTCTTTTTTTTCATTTTCTGTTTTTTTTGTACTTATTTTTTATTATTATTAACTTTATTACTTAAAATAAGGGTTTTTTTTTAATTTTTACCCCTCATTTTCCTTTCTTCTTTCTCTCACTCTTTTTTTATTCTTTCTTTTTCTTTCTTGCAATGCAGATATATTCTCCCATATCTCATCCTTATCTCTCCCCTCAAATGGTCATACATTTTTAGACTGTCCATTGTCCTTTGTTGTCTCTGTCGTCCTTTATTTTTTTTCTTCTCTTCTTCTCTTTCCTCTCCATTTTCTTTCCTTCCTTTCCCCATTTTAATTTGTTTCTTTGTTTGATTTGGCTGTGCAGTTGTGTGCTTCTGTTCCCTCTGTGTTTGTCTGTCTGTTTTCCTTCTTAGGGCTGCCCCAAGTAACAAGCCAAAGTGTGCATGACAGCGAGTCCCAAATATCGCTGAGTAGGGAAATAAAATATTCAAGAGACACTGAGAGACACCATTAAAAGAATATTCCTGAAATGACAGGCCCCGGACAGTCAATAAG
>NW_021908730.1:0-536 GCF_006229205.1 Suricata suricatta | reverse complement strand
TTAACCTCCATGTTTTTGGAGGCTTCCCAGACTTTTTCCTGTGATTGATTTCAAGTTTCATAGCATTGTGATCTGGAAGTGTGCGTGGTATGATCTCCGTTTGCTTCCACTTATGGAAGGCTGCTTTATGACCCAGTTTGTGCACTATATTGGAGAATGTACCAGGCGCACTTGAGAAGAAAGTGAATTCCATAGCCTCAGGATGTAGAGTTCTAAACAGAACTGTCAAATCCATCTGGTCCAACGTGTTGTTCACGTCTATTGTTTCTTTAGTGATTTTCTGTCTGGTTGATCTATCCATTGCTGTGTGTGGAGTGAGTATTAAATTAGTCTGCAATTAGCACATTCTTATCAATAAGATTGTTTCTCTTTGTGATTAATTGTTTTGTATATTTGGGTGCTTCAGAATTTGGTGTGTAGATGTTTATAATTGTTAGGTCTTCCTGATGGATAGACCCTGTAAATATTGTATAATGTCCTTCTTCATCTCTTGTTCCTGCCTTTCCTTTAAAGTCCGGTTTGTCCAATATAAGTAT
>NW_021908729.1:0-536 GCF_006229205.1 Suricata suricatta | reverse complement strand
GTAGGTCCCATCTCTCAATTGTATGACATGAACTTCTTGAGGGGAGGGCTTTCATTCCTTTAGCTCTTTAGTACCTTCAGAGACCCAGGGCTGCGGAGCAAGAAGGCCTCCATGAACAAACGCCTCCATGAGCCCTTGGTTGTTAGACGGTGATGCACAAAATATGCGTTGATCCCCCTTCTGACATCATGGGCATTTTCTCAGAGTCTATCAGTTCTCACCCATCTCCCTGCTAGACCTGCTTGTGCCTAAAACTTGGTGAGTTAAAACCCAGCTTCCCATCCTTTCTGATCCCTCCAAACAGCCAGCAACACTGTTCTCTAGCTTGTTAGACCTAGAATTTGTTTTGCCTTTACTTTTCTTCCTCACCGTCTGGATTAGTGTATTAGTGTCCTAGGGCAGCCATGACAAATTACCACAAAATGGGGGGATTACAAAAACAGACATTTATTCCCTCACTCTTCCTGAGGCTTGAAATCCAAAATTAATATGCTGGCAGGGCCACACTCCCTCTGAAGGCTCTAGGGACGAATCCT
>NW_021908728.1:0-536 GCF_006229205.1 Suricata suricatta | reverse complement strand
ACTTCATTTAAACATAACCACCCCCACCACTAAAAAAAGAAGGGGAAAAAAAAAAGTAATGAAAATAATAAGGGAAAAACCCAAGACACACTTCCTAGGGGGAAAAAAAAACAAAAAAACAAAACAAAAAAACAAACAAACAAAAAACCAGCATGTAATTTCTGTCCTTGACGGAATGTATTAAATAAGCAAACACCACCAACAAGCAAAACAAGTACTACAATGTAAAAACATTTAAAAAAAAAAAAGACAACCCTCTCACATGCATAAATGAAAGATTACACACAAAGAACTCACTAAAAAGAGTTTATGAGGCTGACAAGCAGGGTTAGATTTCTTCTTCATTGATTGGTCAGGAGAAGTGGTCACTTGGCAAAAATTCACCTTTATTGGCCTTTTCACATTGGATTTTTGCATTCCAGCTGACTTCTTGGAATGTTAGCAGTTTGGCCTGGGTTGAAGGTTTACAAAATAAGAAGTGCAGGGAAACTCCGCTAAAATGGCTGCTTTGGCTTTTCTTTTCTTCTTATTTTTTT
>NW_021908727.1:0-536 GCF_006229205.1 Suricata suricatta | reverse complement strand
GGCTGGGTGAAGAACTGCTAGAGGGGCAGGTGGGAGGCTTGGTTGGGAGAGGTTCTTTCAACAGGGATCTGTGGACTATAGTTTTAGTTTTGTGTGTTTAAAAAATATCTTTTTCTCCGCCACTCAAATGGTGGTTTAACTGGATAGCTCAGTCTAAGTTAAGAGTTTTGTTCCTCTAGTTCTGTTCATCTTGAAGCTGCTTTTTGCATCATTTTGTGGCATTTAATGTTGCTTCTGAGAAGTCTGGTAGTAGTCTGTGTGTGTGTGTGTTTGTGTGTGTGTGTGAGAAAGAGACAGAGAGAGAGAGAGAGAGAGAGAGAGAGAGAGAATCTGTATTTTCTTTCTGGCACATTTAAGATTTTCTTTTATTCTTTATGGTCTAAGTCTCATTGCAATGTTCCAAGGTGGGAATTTATTTTTATTTATCCTTTTGTCACCAAGAACAAACTTTTCAATCTGATGACCTATGGCTTTCTTTCCCTCTAGGGAATTCTTAGCCATTACTTTATGCAAAGCAACTCACATTGCTTCTCTGT
>NW_021908726.1:0-536 GCF_006229205.1 Suricata suricatta | reverse complement strand
TTTTTGAGAGAGAGAGAGAGAGAGTGTGTGTGTGTGTGTGTGTGTGTGTGTGTGTGTGTGTGTGTGAGAGAGTGGGTGGGGGAGGGGCAGAGAGAGGGACACACAGAATCGGAAGCAGGCTCCAGGCTCTGAGCTGTCAGCACAGAGCCTGACACAGAGCTGGAACCCACAGACTATGAGGTCATGACCTGAGCCAAAGTCGGACGCTCAACTGACTGAGCCACCCAGGCGCCCCAAGCAACTGACTCTTTTTTTTTTTAATGTTTTATTTATTTTTAATACAGAGAGAAACAGGCATGAGAGGGGGAGGGGCAGAGAAAGAAGGAGACACAGAACTGGAAGCAGGCTCCAGGCTCTGAGCTAGCTGTTAGCACAGAGCCTGACGCGGGGCTCGAACCCACGAACGTGAGATCTGACCTGAGCCGAAGTCGGGGGCTTAACCGACTGAGCCACCCAGGCACCCCTCCAAGCAACTGACTCTTGACTTTGGTTCAGGTCATGCTCAACATTGGGCTCCACAATGACAGTGCAGAGTC
>NW_021908725.1:0-536 GCF_006229205.1 Suricata suricatta | reverse complement strand
GTATTTGAGTAATTTGGTAGCATTCTAATTGGTACAAATTGGTAGTATTCTAATTGGTACAAATGTAAAGAAATATTTGTCAAATATAAATACTCATCAAATTTTATTCCACAACAAATTCAAATCAGTATCTGTAGAGATATATACTGACTAAAGATATAAAGTATATAAAGGTTATAAAAACACTCTAATTAGTAAAGATAATTTTTATGTTTACATATATGATGTACCATACATGTATATATGTATGTATATACTTTATTCACACGTTGATTTAAAATGAGGCTTTGAGCTAAAGCAAAATACTATTGTACAACTTGTACAAATCTATAATACCCTATGCAAAATATGTTTTAATGTCAAGTTATAAAATATTTCAGATATGAAATATAGAATAAGTATTCATGATCACATAAGTTGAATATTAATGATACTTAAGAGCTTCATGTGTCTTTTTCTCCTTTCAAAACACAAATATAATGAATAAAGCCACCAAGGTACTTTCACAGTATTATTTACGGAAATCAAGTCAGCAT
>NW_021908724.1:0-536 GCF_006229205.1 Suricata suricatta | reverse complement strand
TCTCCAAGCGCAGCCAAGCGTTCTATACCTCTTCCCCAGAGACAGCTCCATGAGCGCGTTCCGACTCTGTCGCTTCCCTTTGTCTCCCGGGCGCCCGGCACTTGCGCCACGTTGGGCTGGGGATCTTCCCTCCCCTGCCCGTCCGGCTGGCCCGTCCTCGGATCTCCCCCGTTCGCCCCCACTCACTCAGGTATCCTTGAGGTTCTATTCCCTCTGGAGTTCGTATTTTCTCCTTCCGCTCTCTCAGGTGAACGTGATATCCCTCTCAGTTCGAACAACAGTGCGGAGGGAGTTTACAGAGCTCCCTTCCTCTCCGCCATCTTGGCTCCACCCCCCAATTTTTTTCTTTTTGAGAAATAATTATCTTTCACCTGTGAAGGGTAATTTTTCATAAAGAAAAGTTCTAAGTTAGTGGGTTTTTTTTTTTTTGTCAACAGTTCGTTTTACTCCACCCTCTTCTTGTTAGCATGCTTTCATGTTTTCTGAGAAGTTGTCAGATGTAATACTTTTTTTCTCAGTAGGTAGTGTTTTTTGTT
>NW_021908723.1:0-536 GCF_006229205.1 Suricata suricatta | reverse complement strand
TCTGTTTCTCAACCTTCTCCAATATAACAGTGATGGGATAGGTCACTATACTTCCAGGAATTCCTGGGATGATCCTGAGTTTCTACTCCTTGTTCCAGTGTAATTAGTCATGGTTCTTCCCTTCACTGTCCAGTCTGAGCAATAAATTATGCCATCCCATAATTATGGAATCTGTACTTATATCCAATCTGCCATGCCCTGCCTTCTTGTGGACCTGGAGTTAGCTTCTTTGTTGGCCCACTCTGTGCTGCCAGCACCCTCTACCTCCATCAGACCTCAGGGGTAATACATAGCATTGAGATGGTGAAAGGCTTTTTTCCCAACAGTTTGTGTTGTGGGACAGCTTCTTTTTCTTTAGAATCTAAACTTAAAAAGTAGCTCCTTTTGTTTGATTTCATAATGTTACCTGTGTAAAACCAATAAATACCTCCATATGTTATCAAGGATATTGAAACTTAATGAGTTTGTATTCAACAGCATGTACATAATTATGTCTCAGATAAGGGTGGCAACCAATTAGTGGCTTGTGAAATCTA
>NW_021908722.1:0-1296 GCF_006229205.1 Suricata suricatta | reverse complement strand
GTCCTTCTCCGCCTGACTTATTTCGCTTAGCATGACACCCTCGAGGTCCATCCACTTTCCTACAAATGGCCAGATTTCATTCTTTCTCATTGCCATGTAGTACTCCATTGTATATATACCACATCTTCTTGATCTACTCATCAGGTGATGGACGTTTAGGCTCTTTCCATGATTTGGCTATTGTTGACAGTGCCACTATGAACATTGGGGTACATGTGCTCCTATGCATCAGCACTTCTGTATCCCTTGGTTAAATCCCTAGCAGGGCTATTGCTGGGTCATAGGGGAGTTCTATGGATAGTTTTTTGAGGAACCTCCACACTGTTTTCCAGAGCGGCTGCACCAGTTTACATTCCCACCAACAGTGTAGGAGGGTGCCCGTCTCTCCACACCCTCACCAGCATCTAGAGTCTCTTGATTTGTTCATTTTAGTGACTCTGACTGGCGTGAGGTGGTATCTCAGTGTGGTTTTGATTTGTGTTTCCCTGATGCTGAGTGATGCTGAGCATCGTTTCATGTGCCTGTGGGCCATCTGGATGTCCTCTTTGGAAAAGTGTCTGTTCAGGCCTTCTGCCCATTTCTTCACTGAGTTATTTGATTTTTGGGTGTGGAGTTCGGTGAGTTCCTTGTAGATTTTGATACTAACCCTTTACCTGTTATGTCATTTGCAACTATCTTTTCCCATTCTGTTGGTTGCCTATTAGTTTTCTTGACTGTTTCCTTTGCAGTGCAGAAGCGTTTTACCTTGACGAGGTCCCAGTAGTTCATTTTTGCTTTCATTTCCCTTGCCTTTGGGGATGTGTCGAATAGGAAATTGCTGCGGTTAGGGTCAAGGAGGTTGTTTCCTACTTTCTCCTTGAGGGTTTTGATGGTTTCCTGTCTCACATTCAGGTCCTTCAGCCATTTTGTTTATTTTTGTGAATGGTGTAAGAAAGTGGTCTAGTTTCATTCTTCTGCATGTTGCTGTCCACTTCTCCCAGCAACACCTGCTAAAGAGACAGTCTTTTTTTCCATTGGATACTCTTTCCTGCTTTGTCAAAAATTAATTGGCCATACACTTGTGGGCCTAGTTCTGGGTTCTCTATTCTATTCCATTGGTCTGTGTGTCTGTTTTTGTGCCAATACCATGCTGTCTTGATGATGACAGCTTTGTAGTAGAGGCTAAAGTCTGGGATTGTGATGCCTCCCATTTTGGTTTTCTTCTTCAATATTACTTTGGCTATTTGGGGTCTTTTGTGGTTCCATATGAATTTGAGGATAGTTTGTTCTAGCTTTGAGAAGAACGTTGGTACAATT
>NW_021908721.1:0-536 GCF_006229205.1 Suricata suricatta | reverse complement strand
GTAATTATCTTTTTTGTGTGTGTGGTAAGAACATTTAAGATCTGGAGGGCACTTGTGGGGAAGAGCACTGGGTGTTACATGGAAATCAACTTGACAATAAACTATAAATTAAAAAAAATAAAGTCACTTGAGAGAGAAAAAAATTTTAATTTTTTAATGTTTTTTATTTACTTTTGAGAGAGAGAGACAGCACAAGCAGGGGAAGGTCAGAGAGAAAGGGAGACACAGAATCCGAAGCAGGCTCCAGGCTCTGAGCTAGCTGTCAGCACAGAACCCAACACGGGGCTTGAACCCATGAACTGTGAGATCATGACCTGAGCCGAAGCCAGATGCTTAACCAACTGAGCCACCCGGGTGCCCCCCAAAATGTTTTTAAATAAAATAAAATCTAGTTTCTTAGCATCTTTGAGATATATAATATAGTATTGTTGATTACAATCATTATTACCTTTTTAATATCTGGTAGAACTAGTTCACCTTGCTTATTCTTTTTTTTAATGTTTATTTATGTTTGAGAGAGAGAGAGAGAGAGAGAG
>NW_021908720.1:0-536 GCF_006229205.1 Suricata suricatta | reverse complement strand
TGAACATTTTACAAACACCTAGAAATGGCCAACAGGATCATGAAAAGATGCTCAACATCATTCATCAGGGTATGCAAGTCAAAATCACAATCACCTCACACCCATGAGAATGGCAGTCATCGAATAGACAAGAAGTAACAAGTGTTGGTGATAGAGTGGACAATTTGTGTACTGTTGCTGGGAGGCATAATTGATGTAGCAAAGAGAACTACTGTGTGATCCATAAATTCTACTTTTGAGTATTTATCTGAAGAAAACAAAAATACTAACTTGAAAAGACAGAGGCGTTCCGACATTCAATGCTGTAGCACTACTTACAATAGCTAAGATACAGAAACGAAGTGTCCATCGATGGGTGATCGGATCAAGATACGTATATGCAGCACAATATTATCCAGCTATAAAAAAGAATAGAATCTTGCCATTTGTGCAATATGGATGGGCCTTGAGGACATTATGCTAACAGAAATGAGTCAAAACCCAATACAGTATGATTTCTCTTACATGTGGAGTCTAAACAAAATCAAAACAAACTT
>NW_021908719.1:0-536 GCF_006229205.1 Suricata suricatta | reverse complement strand
GGGTGTGTGTCTCTCTCTCAAAAATAAATAAATGTTAAAAAATTTAAAAAATTAAACTTTGATCTAGGGGTTATTAATAAGAAACATAAGTAAGAAAAGTAAGTAAGAAAATGGCAAATAAAATTAATCAACCAACTCTTTAAGTTACTTTGTATCATTTGGGTAAGTAACATTTCCAATTGACGACTCAGTCACTGTTTTCTGTCTCTCCAGTCATACTCTCTGTAAAAGCTGGGATGGGAAATTTAAAGTGTTGTCAGCTGGGCGGCAGACACTACGGTAAAATAAAATTGGAGATGAATATACACCATAGTGACCCTTGGGGTTTTTTTTGTAAATATAGTACTACAAAGGTATTTTTCCTTTCTTATGATTTCCTTAATGATTAATAATTTTTTCTATTTACTTTATTATAAGTATATAGAATATAATGCATATAACATATAGACTATGGGTTAACTGACTTTATCAATAAGGCTGCCAGTTAACAGTAGGTGGTTAGTTGTTAAGATTCAGGGGACTCAAAATTTATACAT
>NW_021908718.1:0-536 GCF_006229205.1 Suricata suricatta | reverse complement strand
GCCGCGTCCACCCGAGCCGCGCGCGCTCGCTGCACTTGGCCAAATTCAAAGGAGCCGGGCGCGGGGGAGGGGGCCCCGCCGAGGGAGTGGAGCGTGGGAGACGGGGGAGGGGGGCCGGGAGGGGGAGAGGACGGCAAGTGTTACAACTTCCTTCCCTGCCCACCGCCCGGCCGCGGCGAGGGGAGGGCAGCGCGCGCCGGAGCGCCAATGAGTTCACTTTCTTTGCCTCCCCCGCGCTCTCCCCCTCTCCCTTCCCGCCGGCCCCCTGCAAGCCTCCCGCTCGGCCGGGGAGGCCGGGCAGGAGTTTTCGGTGTGCGGCGGGGGAGCCTGGGGACGGGTTGGCGGGGCGGGAGGAGGAGGAGGAGGAGGAGGGAGAGGGAAAGGTGAAGCGGCGAGCGGGGCGCGGTGCCGGGGAGCCGCATCCAGGACCTTAATTGTGCGACGGGGGGACGCGCCGGTCCGAGTGTGCCCGAGACCAGGCGCGTACACGTGTGTGTGTGTGTGTGTGTGTGTGTGTGTGTGTGTGTGTGTGTGTG
>NW_021908717.1:0-536 GCF_006229205.1 Suricata suricatta | reverse complement strand
GAAAGAGGAAGATTCTTTGAACTTATAAGGAATGATTTCCCAGTTTTATCTACTAAGAGGACTTAGAAACAATGACATATCCGTAGCAAGGCACCCACCTAGCAACCAGATTTTCATTTCAGAATACAGTCTCTGTTGTGTCCCGCCCCGGCCAGCAGGGCGGAAAATCCTCTCGGGTTCTTTTCCTGAGGGAGGGAGAGAAAAACAGAGCAGGAGGGAGAGACGCAGAGAGTGAAGACAGCACACACCGTTTCCGATCAAGCCTCTGTCTCCTTTTTTCTTCTTCTTCTCCATCCTTCATTAAGAAAATAATTCCTCTTATATAGAACTTTGGGGCAGAGAACTGACCCGGATCGGTTACCAGGTAAACAGAGTCAAATGCATATCAAAAGAAGCGCCCAGACTTGCCTCTGCAAATGCTGGGGAGGGGAAGCTAGCACTGAATAATCCAAAATGCGGTTTTGATCTTTTGTGCACCTTGGCCACTCTACGTCTGGCCCAGCATGACCGACGCCAAAATCTTGGACCAGGAAATG
>NW_021908716.1:0-536 GCF_006229205.1 Suricata suricatta | reverse complement strand
TTTTTTTTTTATACAGAGAGGGAGAGAGGCAAAGAGAATGTGAGAGAGATAATCCCAAGCAGGCTCTGCACTGTCAGAAGAGCCCCACATGGGGTCTGAACTTACAAACCATGAGATCATGACCTTAGCCAGAACCAAGAGTAGGAAGCTTAACTGGCTGAGCCACCCAGGTGCCCCAATGCACTTCCTTCTTTCCTTCCTTCCTTCCTTCCTTTCTTTCTTTCTTTCTTTCTTTCTTTCTTTCTTTCTTTCTTTCTTTCTTTCTTTCTTTCAAGAAAGAGACAGTGTGAGCAGGGGAGGGTCAGAGAGAGAGGAAGACACAGAATTAGAAGACAGCCTCTGAGCTAGCTGTCAGCACAGAGCCCAACATGGGGCTCAAACCCAGGAACTGTGAGATCAGGACCTGAGCCAAAGTCGGCCAACTGAGCCACCCAGGTGCCCCTGTACTCAGTTTTCTGACTCTCTCTACTCTTGACTATATAAACCCCTTGGTCTCAAAGAGTTTTATTTGCCAACACACAGTAGGAGTTGGCTTC
>NW_021908715.1:0-536 GCF_006229205.1 Suricata suricatta | reverse complement strand
TAAATTATATCTCACTAAATGAAATACCAAGTTAAGAAGGGAAACAAGGAAAGACAATTGTAAAAAAAATCTTTGTTGTTTAAGCTTTTCTTTCTTGACATATGTACTTTGGGATTCTGTAAATTTTGTCACTCTAGGGCACTCATGGAAAATATACCTTTGAAGACTTGTAACAAAGTATTGTGTGGGCTACTGATAAAGATGGTGGTGTGTTACCATATGCAGTGAAATGGCAATTACGTTATATTTCTGCTGAAATTTCTCATTTCCAAATATGAACAACTAAATGTCCTCTGAGACTCTGTTATGATTTTAATTCCTGCTTCCTTTTTCCATACTCCTCTAAATGAATTCTCAGTGTTCCAGAGGTTTGTTTTTTTGAACCCTGTGTGTCCTCACTGGGGACAGTAAGTAGCCCTGTGGTAAATATATCATCAGGGCATTTGAATGTATTCTCATTTATGGCTGCAGTGATCGTCAGCTACTCTGAAAGGTAGGGAGCAATTGGTTGATGGGAAAGTGACTAACAACAGAGT
>NW_021908714.1:0-536 GCF_006229205.1 Suricata suricatta | reverse complement strand
TGAATGTTCATCATGCTGTTTAACAAATCACTAGCTTCCCTAACATAAAACTCATTTCCAACATTCATTATGCCATTTACCAAGGGTTTATGGAGATCTTGATAGTGAAAGAACATGTTGGCAGCAACCGCTGGAGTATGCCCCTTTCTGATGGAATGCTAGCTAAAGACTACTGACCTGGGCTTTTTTTCCCCTTAACGTATTAGTTGAGTCTATAGAATTAAAGCTTACATTGTTGGCATATACATAGTATCACATAAACCACCTAAAGTATTTTGAACCGAATTATGGAAATATTAATGGTTAATGTTAGTTCCAGGATTGAATTCTCACCGAGAGAATGTAAACAGTGTTAATATGTACGACTTCCACGTAATTTGATCTTGCCTTCCTTTCCCATGTGCTAGAACAGGGCTGTACCATTGACTCAACTTCAACATGCAGTAATGGAAACAATCCTATGGAAGGAATATGTCCTTGAGTAATTTCACCATCTAGAGCTGGTGGCCAGTCTACACTGACTAAGCTGCTACACG
>NW_021908713.1:0-536 GCF_006229205.1 Suricata suricatta | reverse complement strand
CATCTTGAAAAATCGGAATGGTGGTTGGCCATTCTGAGTCATTCTCTGGAAGTCACCAGAGAACACCAGGAGGGCTTTCTTAATAGGATGTTGCATCAGGGTGAGGACGTCGTCAGAGGGAATCTTTTTCTTTAAAAGGTCAGATTTTTCCCAGTAGCACAGGGATAGTCATCGTTCTCCAGATATAGTGGTGCCGAAGGGGCTGGCTGACAATAAGGAGGTTGAGGTTCCAGGGGAAACGTTTTTATTTACTCTGAGTGGGTCTGTATCTTCATAAACATCATCCGCACTGGGTGAGAATGGCCACAGGGACGATAGACCATGGAAGAATAATCGTAGGCAGAGCATTGGTGCCTTCCGTATGCCATGCCTTTAGTGTTTTCCTTCTTTGTTCCTTGCCTGGGAGACCAAGGGCAGTGTTGCTGGATAATCATTAATACTTTAAGGACTGCTAAGAATGCATTATTAAGAATGTGTTATTTATTTCTGTTCTAGGGATAGGGAGTCTCCCATAATAATGTTCTCAAAAGTTCCAC
>NW_021908712.1:0-536 GCF_006229205.1 Suricata suricatta | reverse complement strand
CATTTCTAAGGGCGGGCCTAGAGATAGAAGCTATAGATAATCACCTATTGCTTAAGGCTAGTCTCGCCCTATGTGAGGGTCCTGGGTCCACTCTGTGATTGGTCAATACTCTAAATGTTGTGACTGGGTCCCACCAAAAGTAACAATGTATATGGTTAAAGTTACTGTCAATAATGATAGGCGATAGTGATTGGGTCATTATACCTGTGTCACAATTTCCTGTAACTCCCCCTTCCCAAACCCACAAAGGCCCTACCCGACCTTTGTTTGGGGCCCTCAGCACAGATCCACTGCACTGGTAAAGTCTGTGAGCCTGGAGTTTAGGCCCTGGCAAGCCTAAACCCATAATAAAGCCCTTTGGTTGTGCATGCGTGACTCAGTCTCCCTGGTGCTCTCTGGTTTTTGGGGATGATAATGAAATCTTGGGCATAACAAAACCTTCCTAATGAAAAGGAATTGAGAGATACTTGAATATGTAATAATTTAAAAAACTGAAGCAAGAGAAAGTTATTCTAGGCATCACATTCTTAGGATTG
>NW_021908711.1:0-1297 GCF_006229205.1 Suricata suricatta | reverse complement strand
CCTGCTTCCCAGGCCTGCCTGGTCCTCTTCCCAGATC
The DNA here is from genome assembly GCF_006229205.1 of Suricata suricatta. Classification (NCBI taxonomy): domain Eukaryota; kingdom Metazoa; phylum Chordata; class Mammalia; order Carnivora; family Herpestidae; genus Suricata; species Suricata suricatta. The sequence continues at coordinate 1,260 of NW_021908711.1, read as the reverse complement.
TAGGCCTGTGTGAACACCCCTGGTCCCAAGGGGCAGCTGATTGCAAGGTACATGCACTGGCCCAGTTGGGCATTTGCATCCTTATTCCCACCCCCATGTACACGAGGCAAGGGATGAGAAGAGAAGGCCTGTGGGTCAAGGGTTTCCACTCGTGTTCTTGCATCAGGAACACATATTTTAGGGGCAGGCCTGTGCATGGCACATCCGGCTAAGGTCTTAGCCTCACACACTCTGCAGGAAAAGGCCATAACTCCTGGGTCTACCCAACTTGAAATACATGTGCAGTGGCCATGTCATGTGAGATAATCCAGATGTGGCATGGCTTGTCTTTTTTACTTGGCGGATCATTAGTTGACATCCCGGTGTGTCCTGGACCTCCTGTGAGTGTGGGTGCTGAGCAGGGCAGGCACGTTCTGTAGGAAGAGGCTTGTATGTCTCCTAATGCATCCTTGCCATCGGTACGGCCTGAGGACCAACGCATAACACATTCTTTAGCCCTGTTCCAAATTCAGTGCATTGAGTGAATCACGAAGATTGTGTCGCACAGCAGGCATCTCCCAGCAGAAATACTTTGTACATCTAAAGAAATCGGTTCTGTTTTAAAGCACTGGGATCCATCCTCAAAACAAACCAAGACAGGTGCCTAGAATGTCTGCTTCGTGTTCTCTAACTTCTGGGCAAGGGCAGGCGTGGCCTCATGAGTTTCTTTCAGGGAATTTTACAATGTGGGTAACAGCTGATTGCTGAAGAGATTTTCTTATGTCAGAGGAGAGTGACAGCTGGCAGAATGAAATCATTCCACGCGTGGCTGGCCAGCAAAACCTGTCAGTTTGGAAGTCCCTCCAGGCGTCCTCAACAGAGGACTATGGGGCTCTACGCATCTGTAGCGGCAACTCCGGTTCAAATATGCATGCGCTAGGCTGGTTTCCAGCTCTCACTCTGATCACAAGGTTACTTTCCACGTGCAGAAAGGCCACGTTTGCTGGGCAGACACTGACATGCCACATGTTTTCTATCCAAGTTGTTTGCTGGTCTGTGTGGTGCAAAGGCTCTACCGAAATTTCTGTCATCGGAGACTTTTCAAACACATTTAACCCAGGTTGTCCTACTGCCCCAAAGCAAAGAAATGGTAACATCAAACTGCATTTTGCTGTGGCATGCACATTGTTTTATTTTTTTTACATTCTCCCCATTGTTCTAACTTTTTTCTTGATTGGTTTGTGTGAGGCAAATGATGTCTTGAAATCGAACATGGCTGAT
>NW_021908710.1:0-536 GCF_006229205.1 Suricata suricatta | reverse complement strand
GGGAATAGTTTGAAAGTATAGAGGAAAGAAATGTACATTTTGGGTTAAAGTTAATATAATTTCAGATATGCATTAGATGTGAAAATCTCTAGCTTATGAACTCTTTCCCATTTTACCTAATTTTTAAGGTATATAGATCCATCCATAATTAAAGGGGTGAGATTATTCTTTGTTGAATATGGACAACTTTTTATTTTTTTTAAATTTTTGTTTATATATCTTTATTTTGAGAGACAGAGACCGAGCAGGGGAGGGGCAGAGAGAAGGGAGACGCAGAATCCGAAGCAGACTCCAGGCTCTGAGCTGTCAGAACAGAGCCTGATGTGGATCTCCAACCCACTGACCTTGAGATCATGACCTGAGCCAAAGTCAGATGCTTAATTGACTGAGCCACCCAGGTGCCCTTATGGCCAACTTTTTAAATTCTTAGAGCAAATTTTGCATGTCTTTCATGTATTCTTCCCTGACCAAGATGTCTAGTAATAAGTGTGTCAATGATACCATACTTTACAGTAATTTGACATATTAACATTTAT
>NW_021908709.1:0-536 GCF_006229205.1 Suricata suricatta | reverse complement strand
GTACATACATATGGAAATACTGCCATTTGTGACAACACTGATTGACATTGACAGCATTATGCTAAGTGAAACAAGTCAGGCAGAGAAAGACAAATACTGTATGATCTCACTTATATGTGAAAACTAAAAGAAAAAATAAATAACCCAAACTCATTGATACAGAGAACAGTATCAATACTGTTGCCCGAGTAGTGGTGGTTTGGGGATGGACAAAATGGAGGAAAGGAGTCAAAAGGTACAAACTGCTAGTTATAAAATAAACAAGTCAGGGGGATGTAATCTATAGCAGGGTGATTATACTTAATAATACTATGTCATATATTCAAATGTTTCTAAGAGAGTAGATCATAAAAGTTCTCATTCCAAGAAAAAATTTTGTAATTATGTGTGGTGATGGAAGCTAACTAGATTTATTGTGGTGATCATTGTGCAACATATACAAACAGGAAGTCATCATGTATATACCTGAAACTAGAATATTGGGACATGCCAATTATATCTCAATAACAAAAGAAAAACAAAAGAAATATTTCCTT
>NW_021908708.1:0-536 GCF_006229205.1 Suricata suricatta | reverse complement strand
CTGTGTCTCCCTGTGTCTCTGCCCCTCCCCCACTGGTGCTCTGTCTCTCAAAAATAAATAAACATTTAAGAAATGTTAAGACTACAGCTGCTGCAGACATTAGCCTTGAGATATTTCTGTGGACATAGTTTTCATTTCTCTCGAAATACCCAGGAGTGAGATTGTGGGATCAAAATGGATCACAGATCCAAATGTAAGACTCAAACCTATCAACCTTCTACAGCAACATTTCTAATACTGACAATGTTTTCTTTCTTTTCTTTTTTTTTTTTTGAGAGACAGAGAGAAAGAGCGTGGGCGGGGGAGGGTCAGAGAGAGAGGGAGACACAGAATCTGAAGCAGGCTCCAGGCTCTGAGCTGTCAGCACAGAGCCCAATGAGGGGCTTAAACCCACGAACTGTGAGGTTATGACCTGAGCTGAAGCCAGATGCTCAACTGATTGAGCCACTCAGGCACCCTACATTAGATTTTAATTTAAATTTAAATTTGACATTTGACTAGCGGCTACCATGGAAGCCAATGCACTTCCAGAAGAA
>NW_021908707.1:0-536 GCF_006229205.1 Suricata suricatta | reverse complement strand
TTGCTACAAACTTTATAATGTGCCTGAGAAAGGAAGCACTAACAAAGTGAGGAAGGGCAAATATAAAATGTAAACTCATCTCAAGAAAACACCAATACAATACTGCACCATGAGAATGAAATAATGATATATGTTAATAATATTATATCAATAAGGACAAAGAAGACAGTCGAGGAAAAATCAAAACCTCGGTGAGATGAACTTGTACATATGATTTGCCACTTTCCAGGATTGTGTGTGTGTGTGTGTGTGTGTGTGTGTGTGTGTGTGTGTGTGTTTGTAAAAGAATACGTAATGGCTATCTGTCTAGGAAATATAAAATGATTATAATTTTCAGTTGAAAAAATATCAAAGGAGATGTATATTAAAGCAACACCAGATGTCATTGTCCCTGCATGTTACAGTTGAGTCCAGTGTCTCACTGAGAGCACACGGGGAGGGAACTATGGTCCTCATGTCATAGTCCATTATCTTCCTGCTATTGCTTTTCCTCATTAAAATTCAGGAAAATTATTATCCTTCAGTAACACTGGATA
>NW_021908706.1:0-536 GCF_006229205.1 Suricata suricatta | reverse complement strand
TTCCCTGCTTAGTACTGGTGCTAAGTACTAATCCGGGGACTGGAGGCGGGGGTGGTGGTGGTGGTGGCCCAAGAGACATTGTCCCAACATTTCGGCCTGGTCTCCAGAGCTGGGGGCCAGGGTGTCTGTCTCCCTCCCTACAGAAATCGGCATACACAATGCTGCATAGTCCCTTACTCAGGGAAGGTGGGAGACATGCCGCCAGTTTGGGGGGCGTGAGATAAGTTACAATCGAAGCCGCCAGCTCTGGTTACCCATAGTCCCTTTCGAAGCCCTCGGACACGTGCTCCCTACCGGCGTTCTCTTGGCGCGCGCAGGCGCTGGCCGCATGCGCACGCACCTCGGTGGGCGCGCCCAACCGCAGGGAGCCAGAGGTATATATAGAACGCCCAGCCAGTAGCCGGTCACTGCGCCTGACGGTGGACAGCGCTGTGGCTTGTCGCCGTTCCCTTTGACACAGCATTCCAGCCGGTCCTGAGGCAAAATCCACCCAAGACGACAGACGGACACCATGGAGCCTTTCAAGCCCGAGGTCA
>NW_021908705.1:0-536 GCF_006229205.1 Suricata suricatta | reverse complement strand
TAATACAATAACTGTTTTTATGGCCCGTAGGCTTCCTTTTGTGAACACTAATACTTGCCTAGGCAATTGTTTTTAAGTTTCTTTCTTCCTTTAGGTAGCATGAAGACTCATCCTGGTGTCTGAGGCGATGGATGGAAGGAATCAGTCGATAGTATCAGAGTTTGTGTTCCTGGGACTCACTAATTCATGGGGGACACAACTTCTCCTTTTTGTTTTCTCTTCTTTGTTCTACTTGGCAAGCATGATGGGCAATCTTATCATTGTGTTCACTGTAGCAATGGATGCTCATCTGCACTCCCCTATGTATTTCCTCCTAACTAATCTCTCAGTCATTGATATGTTGTTTTGTTCAATAATAGCCCCTAAAATGATTTGTGATATTTTCAAGAAGCATAAGTCGATCTCCTTTTCTGGATGTTTAACCCAGATCTTCTTTAGCCATGCTGTCGGAGGCACTGAGATGGTGCTGCTTATAGCCATGGCCTTTGACAGATATGTGGCCATATGTAAGCCTCTGCACTACTTGACCATCATGA
>NW_021908704.1:0-536 GCF_006229205.1 Suricata suricatta | reverse complement strand
TGTCTTAAAGTCCTTGTATGAGTGAAGTCATATGATACTTGTCTTTCTCTGACTAATTTCACTTAGCATCATATGTCTAGTTCCATCCACGGAGTTGCAAATGCTACGGTTTCATTCCTTTTGATTGCCGCGTAATACTCCATTGTGTATAGCCCACATCTTCTCTATCCAGTCATCCGACGATGGACATTTGGGCTCTTTCCGTACTTTAGCCGTTGTCGATAGCACTGCTGTAAACAGTGGGGTGCACGTGCCCCTTTGACACAGCACACCTGTATCCCTTGGATAAATACCTAGTAGTGCAATTGCTAAGTCATAGAGTAGTTCTATTTTTTAATTTTTTTTGTTTATTAATTCATTATGAGATAGAGAAAGAGACAGAGCACGCACAAGCAGGGGAGCAGAGAGAGGGAGAGAGAGAATCCCAAGCAGGCTCCATGCTGTGAGCATAGAGCCTGACTTGGGGCCCGATCTCATGAGCCATGAGATCATGACCCAGGCCAAAATCGAGAGCTGGACGTGTAATGGACTGAGCG
>NW_021908703.1:0-536 GCF_006229205.1 Suricata suricatta | reverse complement strand
ATATGGAGGCAACACAAGTGTGTATCAATAGATGAATGAAGATGTCACAAACACACACACACACACACACACACACACACACACACACTCCATGTTCAATGGAATATCATCAGCCATAAAAATGATTATGCTCTCACCTTATATGACAATACCTTGAAGGTATTATGCTAAGCAAAAAAGGGAAGATAAAGACCAACACTGTGTCATTTAACTCTTATGTGGAATCTAAACAACAACAACAAATGAATAAACAAAAAGCAGAAAGAGATTTATAAAATATAGAAAATAGGCTAATGATTGCCAGAGGGGAGGGGAATGGAGCCATGTGCAAATTGGATTAAAAGGACTCAGAGACACAGGCTTCCAGATATGGAATAAATTATGGGGATTAAAGGTACAGCACAGGGAATATATCCGTGATGTTGTAATAGTGTTGCATGGTGACAGATGGTAGCTACATGTGTGGTGGGCATAGCATACTATATGGAGTTATTAAATTACCATGCTGTATATGTAAAACTAATTTTATGCTGTAT
>NW_021908702.1:0-536 GCF_006229205.1 Suricata suricatta | reverse complement strand
TGGTGCTCCTACATTTATTACTTTTATTTGTATTTTTAAAATCAGATATTTAAAGATCTTTTTAATATAAATGTTTTTATTATAAGGTAGCCCTTTTAGCCTGTAGCTGGCACTTTTGCTTCTAATGTTTAAAACATAAAATATGCTTTGAGACAAATTTGCTAATTTTTATTACAGATAGTTGAAGGAAGATGCATCATTCTACTTGTCTCAGAAGTTTGCCCTGTGCAAACATCACACTTACATCAGGGAGCTATGGCTACCCAGTACGGCATCCCCTGAATTTGTGGCTTAAAGCAGCAACCATTTGTTTAGTTCCTAATTCTGCGAGTCAGCCGTTTGGCTCAGCCTCAGCGGGGCAGTTCTGTGGTCTGCCCCAGACTCAGCCAACCTCAGTTGGACTAACTGGCTGTGGCTGTGGTCAGCTTCCAGGTTGGCTGGGAATGAGTTAGGTTAGGACGGTATCTGTTGAAATGGGTTTATCTCTGCTCTCTGTAGCTCTGCCTGCCGCATGCAGCATAGTCTTACTCACCGAG
>NW_021908701.1:0-536 GCF_006229205.1 Suricata suricatta | reverse complement strand
TTTTTTTTAAAACTAGGTTATTTGATTTTTGGCTGTTGAGTTTGATAAGTCCTGTATAGATTTGAATGCTAACCCTTTATCAGATATGTCCTTTGCAAATATCTTCTCCCATTCTGTAGGTTGTACTATTAGATATTTGCCCAAAGGATAGAAAACGACTAAATTGATGGGTTATGTGCACCCTGATGCTCAAAGCAGCATTACTTACAATAGCCAAATTCTAGAAAGAGCCCAAATATCCATCCACTGATGGATACACACACACACACTGCATGAATACACACGCACGCTCGTGTGTGCACACACACACACACACACGGATATAATGCAGGCATAAAAAGAATGAAATCTTGCCATTTGCAATGATGTGGATGGAGCTAGAGAGTATTATGCTAAACAAAATAAGTTAGTCAGAAAAAGACATGCCATTTGATTTCACTCATATGTGGCATTTAAGAAATAAATCAAATGAATATGGGGGGGGAGGAGAGGGAAACCAAGAAACAGAATCTTAACTCTAGAGAAAAAACTGAGGG
>NW_021908700.1:0-1297 GCF_006229205.1 Suricata suricatta | reverse complement strand
AGGAAACCATCAAAACCCTTGAGGAGAAAGTAGGAAAAAACCTCCTAGACCTCCACTGCAGCAATTTCCTACTGGACACATCCCCAAAGGCAAGGGAATTGAAAGCAAAACTGAACTCTTGGGACTTCATCAAGATAACAAGCTTCTGCCCTGCAAAGGAAACAATCAAGAAATGCACTTGTGTTTATAATGTTAGGTTTAGACAATCAGAGGTATAAACAATAAAACATGCTTTGCTGTACTTATAACATATCGTTATGAATATAAACTTAGGTATTGAAGTCTCACTTTTAATCTAATAGTCTGAGGTGCTTCCATTTTGTTTATATCAGCATCTGACTTCTAGTAATTAAAAAGAAAGGCATCTGTCTTGTAGTTCAAAAAGCTCTTGATAAAACATTAGACCTCTTCTGACATGAATCAGGACCACAAAGAATAAATTTCCTATTTCTTACAAGTGACATAAAAATAGCTGTATTTGGACTATAGAAAGAGTTAATAAAACCTTGGAAACCTCAACCTGCTGTCATAAAAGTATTCATCTTAAAATTGAAATTAGGTTAGGAAACAGGAGCATCAAGAGGACTTTGGAACCTACTTCCCAGTAGAGTAGAGAAGCTACTGGTTGTATGGCCTTCAGAAAATGCTCTATTTTCTTATCCATAAGAAGGGTAAATAATGCATTTTTGAGATTATTTTGAAAACTTGATGGCATACAACATGTAGAATTACTAGCATAGAATAAAAATGGTCAATATACCTTAAATTTCTCTTTCATCTTCCTGTCTTCAGTTTCTCCTTTCTCACGAAACAAAATAGAACAAAAAGTTTAAACTGTATCATAAGAGTAAGTAAAATAAAATATATTTTATTTAGTCTTATCATTTTAAGGTTAGTCAACTAAAAAATTATTATTACCAACATATCAGTTTGTGCAGTGTACTCACTTGATCTATAGGTTTTAATTATGTAAATTCAGCTGTATTTCACAAAAGGAGAGAGTAAGCAAGTCAAGGAGAAAAGAAAGAACAATTTAATAACTGCAAAAGATTCTTGTCACCATTCCAATAAAGAAGCATTAGTTTTCTAACAAGTAAGAGAAGGAGACATGATTTGGCTTTCCATTCAGTCATTGTCTATCATTGAGTGAAGCACAATTTTAACATTTAAAGATACCTCTTTTCAGTACAACATGCCCTCTAAATTCATGCCAGCCATTTCATCAAAACTCAACCAAGGAAACAAAAATCTGTTCCAAAGCTGAATGAAACCAGTCTTTAATGTAATCTTTCTCTAA
>NW_021908699.1:0-536 GCF_006229205.1 Suricata suricatta | reverse complement strand
TAGAGCCCGGCATCAGGTTCTGTGCTGACAGCTCACAGCCTGGAGCCTGCTTGGGATTCTGTGCCTCCCTCTCTGTCCCTCCCCTGCTCTCATTCTGTGTCTCTCTCATAAATAAATAAAATATTTTAAAAATGTAACAAAAAATAAATAAGTATAGTGCTGTAGGGTTTGTCAAATAAAATAGGAGATCCCATGGCTATCATTTAGATTGCTGATAATGAATATGGAAGATTATGAGATTAAGCTCTCAGACTCCTGGCTGGTTCCGTCAGTACATGAGACTCTTGCTCTCATAGTTGTGAGTTCAAGCCCCACACTGGGTGTGGAGCTTACTTAAAAAAAAAAAAAAAGAAGTAAAGCTATAACCACCTAAAGAAAAAATAACTAACCAATATAGGTGTGAAAAAAATAAAGTGACCACAGACACTGATTTTTATGGCTTCAAAGATCTGGATTAGATAAAAAAATAAAACAAGTATACTTAAGATGGGTGTATTAAAATGAAGACATTTCCCTAGGTTACCTTTCTTTTCTCC
>NW_021908698.1:0-536 GCF_006229205.1 Suricata suricatta | reverse complement strand
GTTCAACGGGGAGGAGCGGCCGGGTAGATGCCCGCGAGGGCCCCGAGCGAGCTCTGCCTCCCAACACCAAGGTCAGCGGGGCCATTGACCGGCCAAGGAGCCCGTGGGTGCTGCCCCCCTGCTCTCTGCTGGACGTCTGGGGTTCAGACGTCTGTGAGTTCAGACGTCTGTGAGATGTGGCCAGCGGGGCGAGAGGAGGAGGAGGAGGGCAGACTAGCTGCCATCCAGGGAGCAACCCTCGCGCTGGGTGCTGCACACGCGGAGGCCCCCAGGTCTCGCCCGCACTGTTAGGAAGTGGCCCCGCGTTGTACAGATGAGGACGCAGACAGGGGGCAGGGCGCAGCCCCAGCTGCACTGGCTCACGTCCCAACTAGGACCACAGGTTGTAACCAAGGGGTCACAGCCACGGTGACTCAAGGCTCCTCCAATTGTGGGTTGGAGGGAGGTCATCACTCGAGGCAAAATACCTCCAAGAAGGGGCAAGAAGAAGCAGGAGGATAGTGAAGTCTGGGGGACATTCTATCTAGAAGGAGAGG
>NW_021908697.1:0-536 GCF_006229205.1 Suricata suricatta | reverse complement strand
TACTGTGAAACGCTATGAAAATTGCAAGTACTCTAGGTGATTAAGTGCCCCCAGACTGCTGTCAGTCAGTGCATCAAGGCTGACAGCTTTCTGTCTGTTGTCTGGTAGACTGTCGTGTCTTTCTTGACATTTTTGCTTCCTGTTTTTAGTCACCTTCTCTCTCCTTCCAAGTCGCTATTTATTTATTTATTTTAATTTATTTTAGAGAGACAGAGAGAGACAGTGTGAGCAAGGGAGGGTTAGAGAGAAAGAGAGAGACACACACACAGAATCTGAAGCCGGCTCCAGGTTCTAAGCTAGCTGTCAGCACAGAGCCCGATGCGGGTCTCGAACCCATGAACCGTGAGATCATGAACTGAGTCGAAGCTGGACGCTGAACTGACTGAGCCACCGGGACACCCCCCAAGTCGCTATTTATCATATGCCGGGAAATTACATAACTCTGTCTTTTTGACATGTCTGTAAGAGAAATAGACTTTGAGTAAAGATTCAAAGATCTTTCCTGTGAATTGTTATGGATCTTTAGGATGGATTTT
>NW_021908696.1:0-536 GCF_006229205.1 Suricata suricatta | reverse complement strand
TCTCTCTCTCTCTCTCTCTCTCTCTCTCTCTCTCTCTCTCCCTCTGTCCCTCTCCCTGATCACATGTTCTCTCTTTCTCTCTCAAAGAAAAAAAAGGAATGTAAGTTTCCACAAACCTGTTGCAAATTTCACTGTTAACTCTCTCCCTCATTTCCCCTAAACTCCTAGGAGTTTGTTGCGTTCTTCACTGCACTCTCAGATGGTGCTCTACACAACATGTAGATCTCAGCATAGTGATATGGAGTTGCCAGCTTCAGCTGGAAGTGTGGCATCTGTGACCCTTTCATGAGTGCCCAGAGAATGAAATCAAGGCCTCAGGTGCTGCCAATGTCCTCAGGGAAGGAAGAAAGAGCATATTCCAGTCTGTTTATAGACTATATGCTTGCCCAGATTTTCCAACACCTGCGACCTCCTCTCCCCCATTGCTAAAGGGGGCACCTTAATATTTACTCCACTGGGCTCCAATGACCATTAAATGAAAACTATGCATGTAAAACAGAAGAGGCATTGTAGATGTCAAGAATTTCTGTTAACAA
>NW_021908695.1:0-536 GCF_006229205.1 Suricata suricatta | reverse complement strand
TATTTCAGCTCTTCTAATCCCTGGGTATTATTTCCTTTATTAAATTCCTTCTAGGGGCACCTGGGTGGCTCAGTTGGTTAAGTATCTGGCTCTTGATTTCTGCTCAGGTCATGATTTCAGAGTTGTGAGATTGAGCCCCACACTGGGCATGGAACCTGCTTAAGATTTCTCTCTCTCCTCTCTCTCTCTCAAAAAAAAAAAAATAAATGAAATAAATTCCTTCTAGTGGTTTCATTTTCTTGGCTGGATCCTGATGGATAACCTATTTCGGGAGCCCTGTACAAAACCATGGTTTATTCTACACACTGGTTCCTAAAAGAGATATATTTTCCTCCTTAATTTTTCTTTGAGAGCATTCCTCTCAGAGGAATTGAGAGAAATATGCTTTTCCCTGTGGCTTCTTTTCTTTTCCTGTGGTAATAGTATTTTATACTACTTGAGATAAGATTTATATCCAAAACATTATCAGTAATCAAAAAGCTAAGTCTGCCCATTATGGTAAATATGTCAGCTTCTCCCAAATTGATCTATATATC
>NW_021908694.1:0-536 GCF_006229205.1 Suricata suricatta | reverse complement strand
TGAATGTTCATCATGCTGTTTAACAAATCACTAGCTTCCCTAACATAAAACTCATTTCCAACATTCATTATGCCATTTACCAAGGGTTTATGGAGATCTTGATAGTGAAAGAACATGTTGGCAGCAACCGCTGGAGTATGCCCCTTTCTGATGGAATGCTAGCTAAAGACTACTGACCTGGGCTTTTTTTCCCCTTAACATATTAGTTGAGTCTATAGAATTAAAGCTTACATTGTTGGCATATACATCGTATCACATAAACCACCTAAAGTATTTTGAACCGAATTATGGAAATATTAATGGTTAATGTTAGTTCCAGGATTGAATTCTCACCAAGAGAATGTGAACAGTGTTAATATGTACGACTTCCACGTAATTTGATCTTGCCTTCCTTTCCCATGTGCTAGAACAGGGCTGTACCATTGACTCAACTTCAACATGCAGTAATGGAAACAATCCTATGGAAGGAATATGTCCTTGAGTAATTTCACCATCTAGAGCTGGTGGCCAGTCTACACTGACTAAGCTGCTACACG
>NW_021908693.1:0-536 GCF_006229205.1 Suricata suricatta | reverse complement strand
GCATAGTGGAATCTAAATTAGAGCATCAAAACAGGATTTTGAAACTAAAAAGCCTTCAAATGTCAAGTGACCAAATAATATGAACAAATTACTGAGAAATTTTTGATTAAAAAAAATCACAAAGAGATACATCTCCCACCAAATATAGAAAAAACAAAGGTTAACTTTTAATCAAAACACTGTGGTACTGGTACAGAAATAGATAGAGCTAGGTGTAAATGGAAATGCACTACATGATGAAGCTGCATTACAAATATTTTGGGGAAAGTTGAGCCATGTAATGAATTGTATCAGGACAGCTGCTTATGATTTGGAAGAATTTTAAGTGAATTCATAATCTCAACATATGACAAAATGTTAAATATTAAAATGCTAATGTAAGCAATATATTTCTTAAAATATTAATACATATACATAATATAATAGTCTACAAGTTTTTGATGATTTGGGGAGCATTTCTAAAATTGGAACTTGGGGCACCTGGGTGGCTCAGTTGGTTGAGCATCTGGCTTCAGCTCAGGTCATGATCTCGCAGT
>NW_021908692.1:0-536 GCF_006229205.1 Suricata suricatta | reverse complement strand
GACAGGGGTGTCCACATTCATTATATTGTACAGCTATCACTACTATCCACTTCCAAAACTTTTTAAAAATTATCCCATCTGGAAATTCTGTACCCATTAAGCAATTTGTCATTCTTCCCTCCTCCCAGTCCCTGGTAACTTATATTTCTATTTTCTGTGTCTATGAGACCTATTCTAGGTACTTTAAATGGTATCATAAAATATTTGTTCTTTTGTGTTTGGCTTATTTTGCTTAGCAAAACGTTTAAGATTCATCCATATTGCAGCATGTATCATAATTTCATAACTTTTCAAGGCTAAATAATATTCCATTGTATTTATGTACCACACTGTTTATTCCTTCATCTGTCAAACATTAGTGTTGCTTCTACCTTTTGGCTATTGTCAATAATGCTGCTATGAACATTACTGTACAAATATCTGAGTTCTTACTTTCAATTCTGTTGACTATATATTGAGAATTAGAATTGAGGGATCATATGGTAATTTTATGCTTAACTTTTGAGGAGCAATAATTCTCTTAGTGATAAAAAGTT
>NW_021908691.1:0-536 GCF_006229205.1 Suricata suricatta | reverse complement strand
TTAAGAATATAGCATACAATATTTGTAACATACAAGATATATAGTCAACTGTTTATGGTACTGTTATGGCTTCCAGTCAACGCTAAACTATTAGTTGTCAAGTTATGCAGGAGTAAAAAATAATACACAGATTTTTTACTACACTGGTGAGATCCAGTTGTTCAAGTGTCAAATGTACTTTGAACTTCATTCAGTGTGCTGTGAAGTATCAGAATTGGTTCTGCTCACCAAAGAAAATTCTGATAGGATTACAATAGATTCTTATGATAGGTAGCTTGGGTAAGTAACTCTGGAACAAGTGTTAGTGGCTCACACTTTTCTGTTTTAGATAACAGCATTATTGTTTACCCATTTAAGGTATATAACTCAATGGTTTTTAGTAAATTCAGTGTTTGTAGTATTTGTTTCACTCCTCAAAGAAACCTCCAACCTGTAAGGATTCACTTCCTATTTCCTCCAGCTTTCCCCTACACCCACACCAGCCCGAAGGCAAGCAATAATCTACTTTCTGTCTGTATAAGTTGCCCTATCTGGAC
>NW_021908690.1:0-536 GCF_006229205.1 Suricata suricatta | reverse complement strand
GGCAGGTGAGCAGCACCAGGGCGGCCAGCAGAGGGCGCAGGAGAGCCATGGGGAAGCCGAGGGTGCGCTGGTGGGCTCAGCGGGGCGTCTGTCTGCTGAACCTGGGAGCCAGGGTCTCTGAGGACCTTCTGGAAGCAGGACTTAAATAAGGAACTCAGCCGTTTTCATTTTCTGAACATTCCTCTCCACTTTTACTTCCCTTTTTGTTTTCATTTAGGTATTTTCCATGTTGTCTAAGAAGTTGTCATCATTCTAGATGATTAATTGTACAGTAGATGCTTATTTTCCCAGGAAACTTCGTATGTGTCCATCCCATGGATACGTATCAATCTAATGAGAAACATCTTTGTCCTAAAGACTGAAGTGATGTAGGTATGCAAATACTCATCACACACACCTGTTCACATATATATTTTAATATGTAGACTTTGCTCCTCTTTGGGTTAAGAACAAAATTTGGCCTTGATAGTGGCCTCAGTCTTGCACGCTTTACTTCATAGAGAGAACAGGCTCCTTCCACCCCATTGATTTCGGTA
>NW_021908689.1:0-1297 GCF_006229205.1 Suricata suricatta | reverse complement strand
AAAGGTATCCTTAAGACAACCTTGGCCTGGCTCCTTTTGGGTTGGAGACAAATATTTTTTAATTAATAACTCTATGTAGTTAATATTTATTGTTCTGGCAAAGTATCCTATTAATTTTGAGAAAATTTTATAATACATTTATTTTTCTAAAGAGGTATCTGTTTGATGTGCTTTCTTATGTATTACAACAAAATTGTTGATTTTATACCCTTCCATTTTCATTCCTAATATTTCCTATCATCATGCATGTTAATTTTGTGTTTCTAACATAGTGTTTATGTGTCTAACATACTGTCTTTATTTTGTGATCAGTTTATCATAGGCTTATCTATTTTATTAGCATTTCCAGATCTTTAACAGTGATTGTTGCCAGAGTGTTGTTTTTTAAATTGAGGCTTATTTGACCCTATAATAAACTGCACATAATTAAAGTGTATAGCAGGAAATCACCACCACAGTCAAAAATAATGAAAATATCTACTATCTTCACATGTTTTGCATTACTAGGTAATGTTTGGAAGTAATAAGCATTTGTAGGTATTTTTGTAATTTTCTCCTTCCACTCGTCTTCATCGCCTGCTTCAGCTCCCAAGCAATCATTGATCTGCTCTCTGTCACTACGGATTGTTTTGCATGTTCTGGTATTTTACATACGTTAAGTCATTCCATACCTCATCATTTCTGTGTGGTTCCTTTCACTCACACGAAGTTAATTTGAGATTTATCCAAAGCTCATTTGATTTTGTGGCTGAGGAGTATTTCATTCATTGGACACGCCACAGTTTGTATCTATTCACGTAGTGATTGACATTTAGATTATTTCTTGTTTGGAGCTATTACAAATAGTATTGCTATGAATATTCATGTACAAGTCTTTTTTTTTTAATTTTTTTTAAATTGTTTTATGTTTATTTATTTATTTATTTTTCTGTTTATTTATTTTTTTAACATATGCAATTATTTTCCATCATTTACAATACAGTAGTTACAATTACACTCCAAGCAGAAAAGCAAAGTAAAAAATCAAAACCCCCACTTCTATTTCATGTAACTAGACTTATACAGAAATTAGAAGGTTAAGTAACAACTAGTTAATCACCTAATTTCACAGCTATCTGAAGTGGCAATCGTTATATAGCAGCTTATCTATGATACATTCAAGATAAATGATACAATTTATTACTTGTTCATAAGCTAATACACAGCCTGCTTAATACCTTTCCTTAAATTCCACCTCTATACTACAATATGCTTGAGGTCCATGCAAAAAAGTAGCTACCTTTTATGTAGGAAATGG
>NW_021908688.1:0-536 GCF_006229205.1 Suricata suricatta | reverse complement strand
TGCATGAATTGGGTGGTATCTGACCAATCAAGCATGGATTTGGGCTTTCACAGCAGGTTTCTTTATCAACAGAAGAGGTAAATTTGATATTAGGCTTCACCAGGTCTTGAAGGCACAAGTGAGTTTTGTGAGGAAGAGACCAGTTTCCCATGATCCCAATCCCAGCTGTATTGTCTTTTCTCTGTCTCACACATCTATGGCCCAATGGGGACAATCCTATGACTAGCTGATACAGAGAAAAAAACAGATGACTGGCTTATAGAGGTTCCTGTAGGACATACAATTAACTCTGAGAGTTAACACTATTCGTACTGCAGCCTTAATGTGGGACATTCTTCACAACATGAATGGAAGAAAATTCTCCAATAGGTAGCATTTGAGAACAGAGGTAGGTTCATGGATTAAGGCAGCTTTCATACTAACCTACAGGTTCTGATTCAGTGATTGGCTGGATGGTCAGAAACTTGGAAGGGACACAGTAATAAAACTGGTGAAACATGTTTGAGGAAAAAATATGTGAGTAGAATCTACACAAC
>NW_021908687.1:0-536 GCF_006229205.1 Suricata suricatta | reverse complement strand
GCTCAGGTCACGATCTCGCAGGTTCCTGAGTTCAGGCCCCACATCGGGCTTCCTGCTGCCAGCCTGTCCGTGCAGAGCCCACTTAGGATCCTCTGTCCCCCTCTTTCTGCCCCTCCCCTGCTTGTGCACTCCCCAAAATAAATATTTTTTTAAATTTTTTTTAATGTTTTATTTATTTTTAATACAGAGAGAGAGACAGAGCATGAGAGGGGGAGGGGCAGAGAGAGAAGGAGACACAGAACCGGAAGCAGGCCCCAGGCTCTGAGCTAGCTGTCAGCACAGAGCCTGACGCGGGGCTCGAACCCACAAACGTGAGATCTGACCTGAGCGGAAGCCAGAGGCTTAACCGACTGAGCCACCCAGGCGCCCCACCAAAATAAATATTTTTTAAAAAGCTTTCAGTCGATTGATACTAACGTGCACAGAAGAAAAAGAGGCAGAGACGGGGACAGGCAATGTCTGTGAAGGTGGCCATGACGTCATTCAGCTGGCGCAGGCTTCTCCTGGGAGGCACGTGGGTGGAAGCATTCGCCTGG
>NW_021908686.1:0-536 GCF_006229205.1 Suricata suricatta | reverse complement strand
CAGCTCTTGTCAACGGAGCGAGTCACCCTGTGGCAGCCCAGCCCCGATGAGCACCCCGAGCACTTAGATCTTGGTATCTAACCACCAAGAGCCGGGGCTCCTTATGCAAATGGCCGATTCCAGGCAAGGAAAGTGCAAATGATCGTGGGAGTTTGTGTAGCACCAGAACGGGGCGGGGGGGGGGGTACTCAGAGAAGGGCAGGTGCGGGTCAGAAAAACAAACTGGAGGCAGTGTGAGCAACAAAATATACTACAAAGTAACACCCACGAGTCTACACTGATAGGGATCAATACCGAATAAATAGAGAAGAAGGAGCAGTTCTCCCACTTAACAAATATGGAAAGGGGCACCTGAGTGGCTCAGTTAAGCGTCCGACTTCGGCTCAGGTCATGATCTCACGATTTGTGAGTTCAAGCCCTGCGTCCCGCTCGGTGCTCACAGGTCAGAGCCTGGAGCTGCTTCAGATTCTGTCTCCCTCTCTCTGCCCCTCCCCTGCTCACACTCTGTCTCTCTCTCTCAAAAACAAATACACATT
>NW_021908685.1:0-537 GCF_006229205.1 Suricata suricatta | reverse complement strand
AAAATAATTAATTAAAGATAATAATACAGAATTTTAGAAGACTGAGTAGCAGAGAGTGAGCAATGGAAAGGCAGAGAGAGAGGGAGAGAGAATCCCAAGCAGTCTCCACACTTGTTACCATAGAGCTCAATGCAGGGATTGAACTCATGAACCATGAGATCTTGACCTGAGCTGAAATCAAGAGTTGGATGCTTAACCAACTGAGCCACCCATGTTTTCCAAGAGCCAGTTTTTAATTTTGAAAGTAATTTACACTGGATTGCTGATATATTCAAGGTCCTGGTCCAACCATCCACGTGAGGGCAATATGTTTGGAAATTTTGGGTAGCTAAAATAAGTTTGAAGAGAGAATCATTAAATCCAATGCTGGGATGAAATAATGATGCTAAAAATGACTTCTGAGCATCAAGGTTAAGAACAAATATTCTCTGCCCAAAATGTCTGTGGGCTCTGATAAACTTTAGGGAAGACCAAAGTCAACAAATCTTGAAACCAAACTTGACTGCAGTCCACAGTCTACATACTGACTCCCCCCCC
>NW_021908684.1:0-537 GCF_006229205.1 Suricata suricatta | reverse complement strand
TATCGAAAAATGTGGGTTTAGAGTCATTGTGCTCTCCCTAGAGTTCATGTTTATAGTGGTGTCTTTGGCACCTTGCATTCTTTGTGATCTTTCCCTCATAGAGTCCCTCTTAGGATTTCCTGTAGCGCTGGTTTGGTGGTCATGAATTCTCTCAATTTTTGTTTATTTGGGAAAACCTTTATCTCTCCTTCTATTTTGAAAGACAGGCTTGCTGGGTAGAGGATTCTTGGCTGTAAATTTTTTCTGCTCATCACATTGAAGATTTCCTGCCATTCCTTCCTGGCCTGCCAAGTTTCATTAGATAGATCTGTAACCACTCTGATTGGTTTCCCCTTGTAGCATATTAATTTTTTAATGTTTATTTAGTTTTGAGAGAGAGAGAGAGACCGAGTGCAAGTGGGGGCGGGACAGAGAGAGAGGGAGACACGGAATCCAAGGCAGGCTCCAAGCACTGAGCTGTCAGCACAGAGCCTCAGAGCCCAACATGGGGCTCAAACCCACGAGTGGTGAGATTATGACTTGAGCCCAAGTCTGATG
>NW_021908683.1:0-537 GCF_006229205.1 Suricata suricatta | reverse complement strand
TTTAATTTCTTTCTCTTGCCTGAACATGTTGAAATATAAGGGGAGAAAGAAGCTTATTCCCAATTTATTAGAAAAATTAAGCATTAAGTTTATTATTAACTGTATTTTTTATGCCTTTTACTCAACTAGGAAAGTTGTCCTGTATTCTTTGTAAAGAGTTTTAAATCTCCAATGGTGGAGGGGCATCTGGGTTGCTTAGCTGGGTAAGCATCTGACTCTTGATTTCAACTCAGGTCATGATCTCAGGGTCATGGGGTCATGAAGATTTTCTCTCTCACCTCTACCTCTCTCCCCAATTCAAGCTCTCTCTTTCTGAAAGACCAATCCTCCCTACTCCTACCTGCAAAACCCGCAAAATCTTGAGTGGTAGTTGTACTTTTTTCAAATGTTCTCATCCATCTATTGATATGATTCTGTGCTTTCTGTCCATTATTCTATCAATATTGTATATTACATCAATCGACTTTCAGATGTTAAACCAACTTTTGGGTCATGTTTTTATTATTTATTCTGACACTGTCTTGCTTTTAAAGTATG
>NW_021908682.1:0-537 GCF_006229205.1 Suricata suricatta | reverse complement strand
GGATAAGGTCCCCATCTCAGAGGAGACCTTAACTTGAATTCAAGGCTCTAGCCCCAGAGAGACCCACCCTGGAGCAGATCCTAACTGGACAATGGCTTACTCCTCCCAGGTCAGACAGTATTATTTCTATGGATGAGGTCCTGTCCCAGAAGTCCCACTTGAGGATGAAGCCCTTGGCCTAAAGATGGACCTTTTTTTGATGACAAGGCCTCTACCCTAGAAAATGCCCTGACCCCTGAGCAGGTGCTCTTTGAATAGGCCTTCACCAGAGACAACACTCATTTTCATCACTTCTCTCTAGAGCAAGCCCTGCAGAGGTTCAACTTTCTTGTAGCCAAGAAGGCTCAATCCCAAGAAGTCCATATGCCAGAGGAGGCCCACCTCTGCATGGTGACACACGGTTCCCATCAGAAGACCAGCCCACTATTCCAGCCTAAGTCCAATTCAGGGTCCATGTCTTCCCTGGAGAAGGCTACAACCCTCCTCTCTGAGGCACCTGGGAACAGGAGACTGCCTAGAAAGAGGCTGCACCCCCCC
>NW_021908681.1:0-537 GCF_006229205.1 Suricata suricatta | reverse complement strand
CATCAGCCCAGGCTTCTCCATCTCCACGTCCATCTGAACAGCCGGGGTCAGTCCAGGCTGCTCTGTGGTCCCGGATGCTGGTGGGGAGCTCCTGGCAGGGGTGGGGGTTACCTGGGCTATTTCTAGTGTCCAGCAGGTTCCCATCGTCCCTCACAGGGGAGGGGAGGCTGGACATGAAGTGTGGGTGCGGAGGAGCAAGGACCCTCTTATTCCCAGAAACCCCACTATCTTCAGGACAAGCTCCTGCCTCCCTTGCCCCTGGCCAAGTTCTCTCCACTGAGCCTGGCTCCAACGGGGCAGACCCAGGGTCCCGGGAGGGTCCAGGCCACAAGGTCCATGGATTCACCCAAGGGGGTGAAGGAAGCCTGGACCCTGGGTCTGCCCAGCCCCTCGAGGGAGCTGGGGAGGGTTGGAGTGATGCTCTACATTGCCTTCACCCCTGCAGGCTCCTTCCAAGTCTCCTCCTCCACCCCCTCACCCAGGCTCGCCTATTCCTGCATCTTCCAAGTCCCCAGTGCAGGAGGAAACAGGCAATGT
>NW_021908680.1:0-537 GCF_006229205.1 Suricata suricatta | reverse complement strand
GGGATGGGGTGACTCCAGCGCCCCCTGGCGTCAGTGTGCGCGGCGCACGTGGGAGCGCAGAGCCCTGTTTCCACGCGCGCCCTTATTTCTCACACTCACGCGTTCTACAGGTGGGACCTCCTGAAGGACAACACAGGCACGCCACCAGACAGTGTGGGCTCGTGGGAAAGCCTTGGACAAGGCGCCAGAGGCCTCGGTCCGCGTCCTCACATCTCCCGGGACAGTTGGCCTATCGGCACCCTGCTGGGACCGCCTTCCGGAAGACACACGGCCATCAACCGTCATGACAGTAAAATGGATGGCGTCTGAGAAAGTGCTTCAAAAACTATCTAGTGCTCTACAAATATAAAAGAAGAATAAAAACGATAGTGAAACAAAAAGAATATTCATCATAAGAAAGAATAATGATAAAAAGCGCAGCATAAATCAGTGGGCCTCTGAAATGGCTGATTATAATCTTCCAAATAGCACGTTGTGGATATTCGTCATGGCCAGAGAAGCCTTAGTTTGGCAAGAAAGGTCCCTTAAGTCCCCTGT
>NW_021908679.1:0-537 GCF_006229205.1 Suricata suricatta | reverse complement strand
ACATTCTTGTTCCAGAGTCTGCTGTGGGGGAAATTCACACTAATAGAAGGTGGGATTAACACTACAATATAAGCAAAACACCTAGGATAGGGAAGGCACAAAAAAGTATAACCACATATGTTCTGTATCTTTCTATGAACACTTACAGGGCACGACAATCACGGAGAGCCCTGGGAAGTGGTCAGCTGGGGCACTCCGAGTCTGACATGAACATCACGACAAGGTGCAGGCAGGAGCCACACAGTTGTAAGTGTTCCAAGGGAACTTAGAGATCTCTTACCCAAAGTACCCTCCATAGAAGGATCTAGATAATCTGCACATGTGCTCCCCAGAGGCTCCTGACCTCCTTCCTCCAATGCCCTGGCAGCATCTCAGCTCAGGAGGTTGCTAAGTGACAGTGCCCTGGGCAGCATTGAGAGAAGTTTTGAAGCTGGAACTACAACATGTAAAAGAAATGGACGCAGTGGGGCCCCAGGACCATGAGGATTTATCTCCAGGTCAGCAGCTGCCGTGTGGCTGCAGAAGAGTGTGACTCAC
>NW_021908678.1:0-1297 GCF_006229205.1 Suricata suricatta | reverse complement strand
TAACCAGCACATCTGGCATTGTCTGAAATGTAGGTGAATTCCCAAAGATGGAAATTCAATTTCTTGTAACTCAGAGAGAGGTAAACTCTACTCACTACAGTCTATAGACCAGAAAGAAACTTTAAAAATTTTAATTGGGAAAGAAACACAATGGTCTGAGGCCTATAGTGCTTGAAACAAGAAGTAACATCAGCTTATAAAAAATATGTATTGAGAAAATGCCATTGGGACTTTCTGCCAGACAATGAAGAGAAGACTAATATCCCCCAGCCCCACCCAATCAAGGAGGAAAGAGGTCTGAAGGCTCAATCAATATTTGTTTGATAAAGGCTAAATATCATATAAAAACAAATACCTAGTACGGTCCATGGGCATTGGATGGGATTTGGATAGGCATAGTACATCCAGTGGGCATTGAATAAATATTTTTTAAGTAGATAGACGAACAAATAAATAGTGAAGAGTTTGGATTGAACTGTCCTGGGGTACCAGCAATAGTCGGGAAAGATCTCGTGGGTCAAAAGGGAGATTCTTGATGTTTTATTTTATCTGTTAACTCCTGATCGATGTGACTGCAGTATGATGGATGAAATTGTTTTGCTTGGATAAGATAGATTTCACTGTTTCAGTGACTTGAGTAGGAGAAGAGATTGAGTCACTGCCTTGGGAATGAAATAAATGGAGGAAAGGAAAGAATAAATCAGGTGAAGATGAAAACCCTCAGCTCGGGGCTGTCTTTATATTCAGCCATAGAATCACAGCAGAAACTTTCATACTCTAATTTTCACATAAATCTTTCAGACGCAGTCCATAAGTGGGAGTGGAGGTAGAGTTTGTTTTGTTTGTTTTTAATGTTGAGGTGTGTGTGGGTTTTTTTTAAAATTGTGTCAATCTACAAGTGGTAGATTTGGCCAGGGGCTACAATTGAAACTTTTTTCTTTTAAGTTTTGAAGAGGGGCAGAGTTGACCTGACTTACTTAAATTTATTGTGAGAAGTTTTTCTTAAATGAAATTCTGGCTTCGGGAAAGGGAATTTGAGTGATAGAGAAGTAGGAGAGGAATGGAGGGTGTTTGATTTTACCAGTGCAAAGTTATAATGCTTAAGGGAAGTATACCTTAACCTTCCAGAAATGAGCAAGAAAGTGTTTCATTCAAAAGGCAAAAATACCATGAAGAAGCACTGACTAGCTGCACCATTTACTATCACACAGTAAAGGTTTCTTAAACCTTTATTTTAGCTAGTTGATTTTCTTATGCTGCGAACCTTATTGTTGATTTTCTAATCAACAATATTTTT
>NW_021908677.1:0-537 GCF_006229205.1 Suricata suricatta | reverse complement strand
ATTTTTTTTAAATAATGAAAAAAGGAAAGACAACAAAAGAGCCTCGCCCTGCAGACGTGCTTATTTGGAAGGGCCCTGTGCCCATTTCACGCCCATGTGCCCTGTGCCCATTTCACGCCCATGGGCCCTGTGCCCATTTCACACCCAGGTGCCCTGTGCCCATTTCACACCCATGTGCCCTGACCTCCGACCCCTTCCCGGGGCACAGACCCCACCTCGTGTCCTGTTCATCTACTCACCAAATGCCCGTCATGGGCACAACGGGGGCGAGACCCCGACGTGGCGATCACTGCTCCCACGTGTCTGTTTTCTCGTCTGGGGACGTTCACGCGGCACACCCCGAGGCCGTTTGATTGTGTGCCTGGGCACCTGCGCCCCTGCAGCCGCCACCCCCAGGAATCTCATTTCCAAACTGTCTCCCCTGGAAAAACGCTGCCTGTCCAGCTAACGTTTTCTCAAGTAGGTACCACGTCATTCTTCATACGAGGTCACCCGTGCATGTGTCCACAGCCCCCACCCTGCTGCCCAGAGCACAGG
>NW_021908676.1:0-537 GCF_006229205.1 Suricata suricatta | reverse complement strand
AGAAATCCAGGGAAAGCCCCAACTATGATGATTTCTTATGTTTTCAAATCATTTCTAAAATCTACTCATTTGAACTGTATTTTAAAAAAACTCAGTTTAGAGAACATTCTTCACTTAGGACAAATCACAGGGAAAATACAAAGGGATCCTCTATCTGCCTTCCTTAATGACAAGCCTAATAACTTACTGTGTAATTAAAACCACTTCTTAACCTGTCTGTATTTATCTCCCTGGGTTCTATGGGCATTTGTTTATTTATTTATAATTTTTTAACATTTATTCACTTTTGAGAGAGAGAAAGAGAGAGAGGCAGACAGACAGAGTGTGATTGGGGAAGGGGCAGAGAGAGAGGGAGACACAGAATCTGAAGCAGGCTCCAGGCTCTGAACTGTTAGTACAGAGCCTGAATTGGAGCTCGAACTCATGGACTGTGAGATCAAGACCTGAGCTAAAGTCGGATGCCTAACTGACTGAGCCACAAGGGGCCCCCTATGCATTTTTAGATGATAACTGATATGAGTGTCTCTCAGGTGAAAA
>NW_021908675.1:0-537 GCF_006229205.1 Suricata suricatta | reverse complement strand
GCCTGCTTCAGATTCTGTGTCTCCCTCTCTCTCTGACCTTCCCCTGCTCGTGCTGTCTCTCTCTGTGTCTCAAAAATAAATAAAAATCAGGAAAACAAATAAAGAAAAGTATATCCTTCATTTTTATAATATAGTAACTTCCTCTTACCTTAACCATTGTACATAATAACTTGCTAAGACTCTTATTTTTAAAATCCTGTTGAAAAATTATATTGGTGTATTCTCAGCCATTTTACAAAGTGTATAGCAAACCCATAGTGAAGAGGTGTTGTTGACCCCTTGGTGACATACGGGGGGTGCATTTGCTCCATACTGATTCAGAGACGGGGCATTCAATTACAGTGAAGGGGGCTGTCTGTCCAATTCCCTGAGTGCAGGTTGTGCTGGCGAACTGCCCCTTCCCCCTCCTCTACTTTCCATCATTCAGACAGAACAGGTGGTTGCCATGGACAGCAAAACCGTAGAGCAGCCATGATCAGTTAGTGACTGCTGACCCTATGAGCCACTTCAGTCCACGACGACCTGAGTTTCTGGGTT
>NW_021908674.1:0-537 GCF_006229205.1 Suricata suricatta | reverse complement strand
ATTTTTTTTTATTTTATTACATTTCTAGAGAGTTGCTTTAGTCCCTAAGGATGATTGTGGATTTCTCTATTTCTTTCTTTAGTTTTGTAAAGGTGAACATCTACATCTAGTTCCTTTGTTTTATTTTTAAACAATTCTGTCCTTATATTCATGGTTTATCTATTATAAAGAGCATGAAGATCAATTTCACTGTTTGTTTAACAAGTCTGATAATCTTACTCGGTCTTCTACTTGGAGAATTGATTCCATCTATCCATAATGACATCACCACATGATTATGATTATGTCTACCATCTTACTCATTTTCCATTTAATTCAACTGTGTTTATATATCACCTTCCTCTCTGTTCTTGCCTCTTTTTGGATTAATCAAAAACTTAAATTGTTACATTTTCTCCATATTATATTAAGTCATTATCTATAAATTCTTTGGGTGATTACAGACCAAAATGCATCATGTACCATTGACTGATTTTCAAGTTATTACATTTTTTTCTCTGCTTTCCTGATAATCCTAGTATCTTAAACACTTTAATT
>NW_021908673.1:0-537 GCF_006229205.1 Suricata suricatta | reverse complement strand
ACGGATGTTTGTGGAGGCTTTATTCCTAACTGCCCTGGAACCGCAAGCGGCCAACATGCCTTTCAGCAGGCGAGTGGAGAAACAGGCTCCAGCTGTCTGTGCGGTCACACAACGGAGGGTTAGTCAGTGACAGGAAGAAATGGGCTACGGGGCCAGACTTGGGGCAGCCTCAAACGTACACTGCTTCGTGTGAAAGGCTACACAGGAGCCTCGGGAAAGACAGACTCTGAAGCCAGTGAGAAGACCAGTGGCTACCGGGGGTCAGGAGGGAGGGAGGGCCAAGCGGAGCTCACGGGGTTTTTAGGGAGGCGAAACTATAATGTGTGATCTGCTCACGGTGCGTACGTGTTGTCACACGTCTGTCCAAATCCACGGAACGTACAGCACCGAGCGGAACCCTAAGGCAAACTGTCTGTGCGGTTTCTTCAGCCCTCACAGAGGACCACACCAACACAAGATGCTGCTAATAGGGAAGACTGCGCTGGAGACGGACCCCTTCTGTAACCCGAAAGCTGCGCTAAAACAAGACCCAAACCA
>NW_021908672.1:0-537 GCF_006229205.1 Suricata suricatta | reverse complement strand
AAAAAAAAAAAAAAATTGATAAACCCCTATCCAGATTTATCAAAAAAAAAAAAGGACCCAAATAAATAAAATCATGAATAAAAGATCACAATCAACACCACAGAAATACAAACAATAATAAGAGAATATTGTAAAAATTATATGCCAAAAAATTAGGTAACCTACAAGAAATGGACAAGCTCCTAACAACATAGAAACTACCAAAACTGAAAGCAGGAAAAAGTAGAAAATTTGGACAGATCCATAACCATTAAAGAAATTGAATCAGTAATCAAAAATCTCCTGAGATCAATAAATAGAATATAGGGTATCTGTGACCTTGAATGTTTAAAAAAAATAGACTTATTTTTACTAACATCTGACTGAAATTTAGCATGTTATTTCATTATGAATAAGCAAAAAATTAAGTCAATAGTACCTGTTACTCTGTAACCAATAGAAATCATAGATATTTTCATATCATATTACAGTTGGCCCAGGTATCTTAAAATATGTTCATGCCACTTTAATGAAATTATTAGACCCATCACTAGATCT
>NW_021908671.1:0-537 GCF_006229205.1 Suricata suricatta | reverse complement strand
GAGTGGAAGACTGGGAAGCTGACAGCAGGGAGGTCTCTCTTCCTTGTTCCAGGCTTTGCTCTTGTGTGAGATGCTATCTCTGTCCTGGAAACCCAGAAGGGGCAATACGTGGATGTGATGCTGATTTGTGTTTAGAAATTCTCTGCCCTAAGAAAAAGCATCACTGATAAACTTACTCTAAGGTTTTATTATCTAAAAAATGATACTTAATGGAGATGTTATTAACACTGATGACAGTGGGTCAGGAAGGCATGGAGTCTTGTCCTTGGAATCCAGGGTCTGGAAGCTTTCTCCACGCTGTGCCATTTCGCTTAAGGTACTGAAGCCTTTGGTCCTTGGTTTGGTCGTTTGTCACATGAGAAGGTCTGATCATTGATTTCTGACATCCATCCCAAGGTTAGATTCCATCCTTTTCTTCATGCTGCGTTGAGTTTGTCTTAGAAGAGAGTCCACAGTCGTCCCCCTCTGTGTCCCCACATACCATCATGCTGCCGTTCTTCTCGCAGAGGTTTTGCCCTGAGTAGGACACTGTTCTCC
>NW_021908670.1:0-537 GCF_006229205.1 Suricata suricatta | reverse complement strand
TGACGGAATGTATTAAATAAGCAAACCCCCCCAACAAGCAAAACAAGTACTACAATGTAAAAAATTAAAAAAAAGAAAACCCTCTCACATGCATAAATGAAAGATTTCACACAAAGAACTCACATCTTTTCAAGCTTCAATAGAGTTCTCTCTCACTTTTTAAATGCTAAAATCTCCATTCTTTTGGGTAATTTTTTAGGAAACATCGCAGTATCTTTACCTATTAGAGAACCTAAACAATTAAATGTGGAACTGTCATCCTTATCTGAGATTGGATTTCCAGACTTCTTTTTAAAGATGCTAAAAGTGAGTGTCAATGGTGGTTCTCTACCATGTGACCAGAACCAGGATTGAGAATATTACTGTAAATTATCATGACCTTGTTTTTATTTAGATAACAAATAGTTCTTACCAGGTGGTACAATCTTTAAATTCACATTTTATTCATGCCCTGTTTCCCACCATAAGGGCACCATGAGAAACATATTTAAAAAGAGAGAGAGGGATGCTAAACCTGAGAGACTATTGAATACTGAA
>NW_021908669.1:0-537 GCF_006229205.1 Suricata suricatta | reverse complement strand
TGAGTAGAATTTCAGTGCTACGGGAATCCATTAGCATAGGGGGAATACACCATCCAATTTGTATTTTTACGAGATCACACAGTCTTCTGAATTCGGAGAATGTAACAGAAGGGGACAGGTTAGGAGGCTTTTCCAGTTGTCTCAGGAAGAGACTGTGACAGGTTAAAGATCAAGTCCTGCCCCAGATTGTCCATATCTGTGACAAAATATGGGAGCTAGGAGGGAATGACCACCATGGGGTCGTGGGCAAAGGCAAGAAAACATCCTGGCTTGATGCTAGCAGATCTAAAGTTCCCTCTAAGGTGATGCCACCTCTCAGTTGGGCAACTCCGAGCAAATCGGAGCCTCTGTGTTCTTATCTGCACAATGGGCATCACAACGGATATCCATTCTTACAGATTTAGTCCAGGGCCAGGGGATGGCCCAGGTCTGTCAGGTTCTGTCGGAATGTC
Source organism: Suricata suricatta (assembly GCF_006229205.1). Classification (NCBI taxonomy): domain Eukaryota; kingdom Metazoa; phylum Chordata; class Mammalia; order Carnivora; family Herpestidae; genus Suricata; species Suricata suricatta. The sequence continues at coordinate 85 of NW_021908669.1, read as the reverse complement.
TACTCTCTCTTTAACCGGAGCCTTCCCAAGCTCCACAGCATGGGGACGGTGAGGGTCATTAACAGGAATGACCCCATCTCCTCCA
>NW_021908668.1:0-537 GCF_006229205.1 Suricata suricatta | reverse complement strand
CTGTCCTTTGCCCACTTTTTCCCACTGGGTGAAACTCCACAGCTCCTCACAGACACGGCATGTGGACTGTTGGGTGCATGAATGGGGGGAGGAGCATGGAGGGGAAAGCGAGAGTCCAGGTCTCTGAGCAAAGGCAAGAATGTAGAGAGATGAAGGTGTTCCCCTAGAGGGCGCCTGCATGGCTCAGCCCGTTAAGCCTCTGACTTTGGCTAGGGTCATCATCTCACACACAGTTCATGAGTTCGAGCCCTACATTGGCTCTGTGCTGACAGAGAAGAGCCTGCTTGGGATTTTCTCTCTCTCTCTCTCTCTATGTCCCTACCCTACTTGTATGTGCGCTCTCTCTCTCTCTCAAAAATAAATAAACTTTAAAAAATATTTACATAAAAGTACTATTTCAAAAGAATAAAATTAGAGAATTAGAATGATTGGGGTGCCTGGGTGGCTCAGTTGGGTAAGCCTTTGACTCTTGACTTTGGCTCAGGTCCATGATCTCACAGTTCATGAGTTCAAAGCTGGCATCAGGCTCTGTGCTGC
>NW_021908667.1:0-1297 GCF_006229205.1 Suricata suricatta | reverse complement strand
GGAGAAACCTGGACAGGGGGTTGTAGTGTTACTGAAGTAACAAATACTACAGATTTGGTTCTTTTTTCCACCAGATACTGTTATGCCCAGTTCTCTCTCTTTTACCTATATAAACTTGAATAATGCCCTCCTCCTTCAACCAGGAGAGGACAGAAGGCTGATGGAGACCCAACCAAAGTAGCTATTGATACTATCTTTTTAAAAGTTTTGTATTTGAGCTCATTCCTCCAAGGGCAAGATACTCTTATTTATCATTCAACAAATACTTTTCTCTTACTAGTTCACACTTATTACTATTTTCTCAGTAACTCACCATGACCTCATCTTTGCTTCCATAAGAGTTTGGCTTGCTCAGCCCCTTTAAGGTGTATAAAAAGACTTTGATAACAATATTCATCTCATCCACGCTTAAGCATCTTTTGTTCATTTTATTGACTGTTTCTCTCCTCTCAATAAATCACTCATACCCTTAAGATTTGGGGAAATATGAAAAATAGATCCTCTTGCCCTGGCAAGATTGTCCAGTATTAGGGGAATTGTAATACCCAGACATTCTAGACAAAATTGCTCATGAAAGTATAACATTCTATAATATATGAACCTTCAGATATTTAGGTAAATAATCCCCATGTTATATGAATGATTAATCATTTGCCCAGAGTCAGGCACAAGGAAATGCCTATAATGAACAGAGGAATAAATTAAGTGAAATAGATTACCTTTTAAAAGAAGAGAGATAAAGAGGCCCAAGTCACCTAGTAATAAGATCTTATGTAAAATATATCTCGATCAGTAAAGAGCTTTCTTTTCCCCCCAAATTCAAATCAAGGACCAGTACCCTGGGCTCCGGGAGCCAAACCACTGTTTGTGTGGGTCACAAGCCGAGAATGTTTGAAAAAAGTTAAAAGAAGACTATTTTACAACACATGAAAATCATATGAAATTAAAAGTGATCTTTTATTGTTATAGCATAAGGGTACATGGCTCATTCCAAGGCAGTAACAATGGAGAAGAGGAAGTCGATGCGTACGAATGTGCCTTGTACTTGGTTTGCACACCCGCGGGGCTCCAGTGCACTTCGGAAGTGAAATTAGCTGAAATTAGCGGCAGAGTAGGCTGCAGATAGGGGTTTCAATAGGCCGGGGGAAGGGGCTGTTCACTGCTGAGGACCAGGCAGAGGATAGAACCTTTTGAAATTATGGGAAACGGGAAAAGCTTTCCAGGGCTCAAATGATACCCTCTCAGTGGAAGTCCTTTAAGACAATATTTAGTTTCTAAATTCTCTTATGTAAGGAAG
>NW_021908666.1:0-537 GCF_006229205.1 Suricata suricatta | reverse complement strand
TATTGTCTTAAACTATTTTCAAACACCTTAATTTTGGCTTATAGGCAACACGTAATAAGAAAATAAGTTCAAAAAAATAAAGCCATACACTTACAATGCTATCAAAAACCTTCAATTCTAAACACGTACATATAAATAAAAAGGAATGATGTTTTAAGGCTCTTGATTATTAAGTTAATAAATCAAATATACACAGTGATTAATAAAAAAGAATTATTTACATAACTATACAAAATTCTACTTTTGACACATTTTTCCTCTTTAAATTCTTCATTTTACCAGCAACTGCTGACATCGAAGTCCCCCCTCCCCCAACAACAACAAAATACAATAAAAAAAATAAATAATAAACTCATTTGTGATAGTTGCTGTGGTTCTGAGCTGCAAAGGCACTTTCAAATACAGAACTACTTGTACGTCATCATAAAACCAATATACAAAAACAACTCAAGAGTCAATAAATATAAATAAAAACTATGATCCTAAGACTGCATCACCATCGGGACATCTGGCAGAGGTGGAAGCTCGGGGCCCGGG
>NW_021908665.1:0-537 GCF_006229205.1 Suricata suricatta | reverse complement strand
AGAGTCCTTGGCTGTGGATTTTTTTCCTTTCAGCACTTTGAATATCTCACACCACTCCTTTCTGACCAGGACAATTTCTGCTGAAAAATCAGTTGATAGCCTTAAGGGATTTTCTTTTCATGTAACTGTTTCCTTTTCTCTTCTTGCTTTTAACATTCTTTCTATCACTGGTTTTGTTTTTGTTTTTCCATTTTAATTACTGCATCTTTGTGCAGACCTCCTTGGGTTGATTTTGTTGGGTGCTCTCTTTGTCTCCAGGATCTAGATTTGGGAAGTTTTTAACTATTATTTTTCAAATGATTTTTCTTCCCCCTTTTCTCTCTCCTATTCTTCAGGGATCCCTTTAATGCAAATGTTATTACTCTTTATGGTGTTCCTGAGTTCCTTATGTCTATCCTCACATTGTATTATTTTCTTTTATCTCATCTTCTCAGCTTGATTACTTTACAGTACTCTGTCCTCCAGGTCGTGGATCAATTCTTCTGCTTCTTCTAGTCTACTGTTCTTCTGCTTCCTCTATCTATCTATTCCATCTAG
>NW_021908664.1:0-537 GCF_006229205.1 Suricata suricatta | reverse complement strand
TCTCTATCTCTATCTCAAAAACAAATAAACATTAAAATTTTTAAATAAAAACAAAAATTTAAAAAACCTAAAATGTTATCTGTACTCTGACATCAATGAACCCTCAAAAATACATATGGCCACCCAAACGTGAAAATACCTGTATATCGTAACTGATTTGAATGAAGAGTCAATAAGGCCTCAAAAGACAACTCACTACGGGCAGAGTTTAGAGATCGCTCAGTGTAATAACGCATTGACGTTAGGACTCTTTAACTACGGAGCTAATACTCGGCTAATCTGGCCCATAGAACAGCATCATTTTTCAGAACATCTTTATCATCTTACTCAACACAGGTGTTGGGGAAACTCAACCATAAAACCATCCAATTCACAAGAGTTTATCATATAAACCTAACGGCTTCCATGATTTTGATGCCTTCATTTCTCCTCATAAGACATTCTTCTCCATTGCTTACAAAGTATCAAAGCACCACTTCTACAGGGAGTTTTCTCCCTATGCACTACTGGGGCAATCAAAACTAGCGATGCATTTTA
>NW_021908663.1:0-537 GCF_006229205.1 Suricata suricatta | reverse complement strand
GAAAGGGGAGGGGGAGGGAGGGAGGGGGTGATGGTCATGGTGGGGGGCACTTGTGGGGAGAAGCACTGGGTGGTATATGGAAACCAATTTGACAATAAACTATTATTAAAAAATAAATAAATCGCTTTTGGAATTACAATTTACAAAACAGAATTCAAATGCTATTAATAGTAATAGTAGTAGAAGTAATAATAATATAAGCCTAAAAATAAGGATGAGAAGTGAGAGAAGCAAAGTATGTTTACTGCCCCTTCATTCATAACAGGAAGTTAATTGATACCTACTACAATAACAAATATATGCCCACCTCTTCATGTTATATGAACTCCTTTTTACTTCAATTTCAGCAACACTTTCAGGAACTATTTTCTCTTACGGTGAAGAAAGACATCTGGGTTTTAACGATTCCTTTACTTTTACTGCAATTCATATTGCTTCTGTTGAATTCAAGCACAATTAAAAACAAACTCTGTAAAGTAAAAAAGCAGGGACAGTTTGATCTGCATTTCTTACTGGTCTTTCTACCTTTATTTTTTT
>NW_021908662.1:0-537 GCF_006229205.1 Suricata suricatta | reverse complement strand
GGTAGCAAGTCTTTCCTCGAAGGGAGGCTAGGTGGTGCATCTTCATGTCTACGACACCTCACTTTCCTACAACCTCTTTTTATTCCTTGTTATAAAGGGCTGTGATGATCTCATCCCTTCTTATCTGTTTCCCTGTTCAAGGCATGAATCACATTTACAATGTATTTCATGTAGTTCTGAAAACCAGGATGAAGTTTCCTTTCACACACTGGGGAATCTACCTGACCCCAAACTCCATAGCACCTGGTTTTACTCTCTCTCTCCTCTAGATTTGACACAAGGTGAAGGGAGGGAGAGTCAATGTGTTTGGTTTATTGTCTTTTACGTTGCAGCAGAAACAATTTTCCTCCAGCTATCAGTGTCACTGAGATTTTTTGTGCCCATGAGTTGTATGAGCTCTCATTGTGTGTAAATACCAAGGTTTGGGGGTTCTTTAAATCTAGTTTCCCTCCAGTAAGAGTTCTGAGAATGCCAGAAATGCTTCTACATTCCACAGATCTTTTCTGGGAGTCTCCCATCACTTTCTGCTCTGCACTG
>NW_021908661.1:0-537 GCF_006229205.1 Suricata suricatta | reverse complement strand
GTGATAAGGTAAAATCTGAGCAGAGACCTGAAGGAAGAGAGGGACAGTCATATGGCAAAATGAAAACTGTTCCAGGTGTGGGAAATAGCAAGTGCAAATGTCCTGAGGCAGAACCATAAACAGCATGGCCAGAGTGGACTGGGCTGAGAGGAAACGGGGTTGGAGAGCTGGAGGAGGGGCAGATGTGCAGCGCCCTGCAGAGCATGTTTGGACTTCACTTTTACAGAGTGAGATGAGATGCCTTTGGAGCAGGAGAGTGACTTGATTTGAACTTTGGTTTAAAAGGATTATTCTGGCTGCACTCTGGAAATAGACTGTCAGAGAGCAGTAGTTTGGAGGTCATTGTGTAATCCAGGAAAAAGATGAAGAGTGGTATGCGGGGGTAGCAAAGTGATCAGATGCTTGATATACTTTAAAGGATGGGCTGGAAGTGGCGATGTGGGAAAACAGGAGTCAAGTATGATGGCAAGACTTTGGCCTCAGCAACTGGAAGGATTCAGTTGCCACTTCCTGACATGGGTGAGGGAGGAGGGGGAG
>NW_021908660.1:0-537 GCF_006229205.1 Suricata suricatta | reverse complement strand
CTTGTATTCAAGATAGATTTGTATTTGGGTGACTCTTAAACTTTATTAGCACAACCCCCATCTCGGAGTGAGTCTTGAACTCTAAGGGTCCACACCCTAATTGAAATGACTTCAGACAGGGATGGAAAATATTAGGGGAAGGGGCAGGAGGGCAAGACAAAGGAGGAAAAGCCTCGTACTAACTTTTTCCTCCATATGTGTATTTATTTATTTTGAGAGAGAGAGAGAGAGCAGGAGAGGGGCAGAGAGAGGGAGAGAGAAATCCCAAGCAGGCTCTGTGCTGTCAGCCCAGACCCTGGCATGGAGCTTGAACCCAAGAACCATGAGTTCATGACCTGAGCTGAAACCAAGAGTCAGATGCTTAATGGACCGAGCCACCTAGGCCTAGGCAGGCCCCTCATAGTAGTTTCCTGACCCTTAACCACGCCTTTGATACAGGACTGGCCGAGGGTGGGTGTGGAGAGGAATAGAGAAAACCATTAGGTGCTTGTTTCATGGAACACTTCCCCTGGGGATCCGCTCTGTGCTTCCCCACCC
>NW_021908659.1:0-537 GCF_006229205.1 Suricata suricatta | reverse complement strand
TTTAAGTTAATTTTTTTTAATACTCTGGTATAAAAAACAGTATGACATCACTTAAAAGGTTAGAAATTGAATAAATTATGACCCATCCACAATCCTTTATATGCCCCCAGACCCCCACGCCATGGTTCTGGTCCTTTTTCTTTATGTATTGGCTCTTCAGCCTTATGGCAATGTTGTGCATGGAACCATGATTTTTTTTCTTTCATTCTTTTTTTAATTAAAAATTTTTTAATGTTTAGTTTTGAGTGAGAGAGAGAGAGAACAGTGCATCTGCTCAAGCAAGGGCAGGGTAGAGAGAGAGGAAGACATAGGATCTGAAGCAGGCTGACAGCAGAGAGCCTAATGTGGGGCTTGAACTCACAGATTGTGAGATCGTGACCTAAGCTGAAGTCAGACGCTTAACTGACCGAGGCGCCCAGGCGCCCTGAATCGAATTTCTTCTTTTTTTTAAATTTTTTTTTTAGTCATTTTATTTTTATTCAATAGTAAATATACTGCTACTATGTATTAAATACTGCATGGTTTGCCCAAGCTAAG
>NW_021908658.1:0-537 GCF_006229205.1 Suricata suricatta | reverse complement strand
CTTTTTGGTTTTTCTCTGGATTGCTTTGGTAATTAATGATCTTTTGTGGTTTCATATAAATTTATGACTTTTTTCTATTTCTATGAAAAGTGCCATTAGAATTTTGGTAGGGATTATACTGAATCTATGGCTGGCTTTGGCGAGTATGGAACCAGAGTCTATGTTTTTAATGATTAAGTTCTTGTACTTCTTCATAATAAATACCAGAGCTGAAAGCTTTATTAGAGCTGAAAGAGAACTTAAAAACTACTTCAAACTCCTCATTTTATGGAGTCAACAAAAGGATGGTTAAATTATTGCTGTTTAGTATTTATCCTATCCTGTACCAAATTTAGACATCCCAACTTTCATCCTGTTTACTTTATTATCATCACCGAAATAAGGCAGGATATAAATGAGATTCCTAACTCTACTGGATATCTTCCAGTTTTTCCAGATTCACACTCCACCCTGCTTTCTGCTCCAGGAAGATGACTTATGTTGCTTGCATCACTGGGCTCCTTTGCTTTTGGAAATCAGTTGGATTGGACCCCTGGG
>NW_021908657.1:0-537 GCF_006229205.1 Suricata suricatta | reverse complement strand
TCCTCCTCCTCCTCCTCCTCCTCCTATTTTTATAAAGAAAAGCATACAGGAACTTACTGTTTTAAAAGAGTTTGTTCCAACTATTATAGGGTATAAGAAAGAGTATGGCAAGGACAGTTATAATATTACAAAGCATATCAAAAATAAATAAGGCTCCCAAGGTCTCTTGTTAAGAGTAGTAATCCTCAGAAACTTAACAGAGAACCACGGGGGAGAGGAAGGGGAAAAATAGTTGGGGAGAAGGAAGGAGGCAAACCATGAGAGATTCTTGAATACTGAGAACAAACAGGGTTGATGGAGGTAGGGGAGAGGGGCAGGGGGTGATAGGCATGGAGGAGGGCACTTGTTGGGATGATCATTGGGTGTTATATGGAAGCCAACTTGACAATAAACTATAAAAGAAAAAAAATAAACAGTAGAAAAACAAAAAAAAGTAGTAATCTTCAGAGGAGAGCACTTGATTTCATCAGAAATATAAAGCGGAAGCTTTATTAGATTTTAGATTTCTGTCACTCCCCACCACCCGCCTTGGAGGAG
>NW_021908656.1:0-1297 GCF_006229205.1 Suricata suricatta | reverse complement strand
CCTGCTTCCCAGGCCTGCCTGGTCCTCTTCCCAGATCTAGGCCTGTGTGAACACCCCTGGTCCCAAGGGGCAGCTGATTGCAAGGTACATGCACTGGCCCAGTTGGGCATTTGCATCCTTATTCCCACCCCCATGTACACGAGGCAAGGGATGAGAAGAGAAGGCCTGTGGGTCAAGGGTTTCCACTCGTGTTCTTGCACCAGGACCACATATTTTAGGGGCAGGCCTGTGCATGGCACATCCGGCTAAGGTCTTAGCCTCACACACTCTGCAGGAAAAGGCCATAACTCCTGGGTCTACCCAACTTGAAATACATGTGCAGTGGCCATGTCATGTGAGATAATCCAGATGTGGCATGGCTTGTCTTTTTTACTTGGCGGATCATTAGTTGACATCCCGGTGTGTCCTGGACCTCCTGTGAGTGTGGGTGCTGAGCAGGGCAGGCACGTTCTGTAGGAAGAGGCTTGTATGTCTCCTAATGCATCCTTGCCATCGGTACGGCCTGAGGACCAACGCATAACACATTCTTTAGCCCTGTTCCAAATTCAGTGCATTGAGTGAATCACGAAGATTGTGTCGCACAGCAGGCATCTCCCAGCAGTAATACTTTGTACATCTAAAGAAATCGGTTCTGTTTTAAAGCACTGGGATCCATCCTCAAAACAAACCAAGACAGGTGCCTAGAATGTCTGCTTCGTGTTCTCTAACTTCTGGGCAAGGGCAGGCGTGGCCTCATGAGTTTCTTTCAGGGAATTTTACAATGTGGGTAACAGCTGATTGCTGAAGAGATTTTCTTATGTCAGAGGAGAGTGACAGCTGGCAGAATGAAATCATTCCACGCGTGGCTGGCCAGCAAAACCTGTCAGTTTGGAAGTCCCTCCAGGCGTCCTCAACAGAGGACTATGGGGCTCTACGCATCTGTAGCGGCAACTCCGGTTCAAATATGCATGCGCTAGGCTGGTTTCCAGCTCTCACTCTGATCACAAGGTTACTTTCCACGTGCAGAAAGGCCACGTTTGCTGGGCAGACACTCACATGCCACATGTTTTCTATCCAAGTTGTTTGCTGGTCTGTGTGGTGCAAAGGCTCTACCGAAATTTCTGTCATCGGAGACTTTTCAAACACATTTAACCCAGGTTGTCCTACTGCCCCAAAGCAAAGAAATGGTAACATCGAACTGCATTTTGCTGTGGCATGCACATTGTTTTATTTTTTTTACATTCTCCCCATTGTTCTAACTTTTTTCTTGATTGGTTTGTGTGAGGCAAATGATGTCTTGAAATCGAACATGGCTGAT
>NW_021908655.1:0-2649 GCF_006229205.1 Suricata suricatta | reverse complement strand
TTTTTTAATGTTTATTTTTGACAGAGAGACAGAGTGTGAGTGGGAGAGTGGCAGAGAAAGAGGGAAACACAGAATCCCAAGCAGGCTCCAGGCTCTGAGCTGTTAGCTTATGGACCATGAGATCATGACCTGAGCCGAAGTCCAATGCAACCAACTGACCCACCCCAGGATCTCCTATTCTTCTCTCTTGATAACCATTGATGACAAATCTACAGCTGTGTAGTTCTGAGTCTTTGATATAGTCTAAGTTTGACTTTGGCTCCTTTCTCTTGAGCAATTATTTACCAAGAATCTATCTGTAGGTAGGAGGTCCCTAAATGATGCTAAACCTGTGCCCCTTCTTTTTTTGATCACTGTGGCACAAACGTACTGGTAATGCTTCTGTGTCCCCTTTTGGGACCCCACCGGGGGCTGTCCCCATTCATCTGGCTGGACCTGACATTAAATTAGGTAATGCATGAAACGCAGTTAGCTTCATTATTATTATTCATTAACCTTATAAGATTTTACTGTATGTATGTCTATTAGCAATAATTAGAAGGTTCTCCGAGATATAACAGTATATTTTTTCTCACCTTAGGTATATTGTCAGATCCATTTTTTTAAATCCTTGTTTTCTTCCCTTTTGTACTTTGAAGATCCCCTTCACTGGCAGATGGACTTTGCAACCCCAGGGACTAGAAATTGAGCCCATCACTATTAACATTGACAGAAATCATCTGAAGGCTGGAGAGAAAGGCCCCCGTGGGTCCTTCCAACATTTGAAGATTCTCTAGCTTTCCTTGTATGTTAATTAGTCCGCCCTCATTAAACCTAACTTTGTACTTGCTGGAAGGAGGGGATGATCATTCTGACTATTTCAGTAAAAGAGAGTAAGTGAGGCAATTAGTTCAATAATGTTGATTAAGTGCTCACCTTGTGCACTACTGGGAAGGTGCTGGGTACGGATGATCGGGAAGAGAGCCCCCGTTCGGAAGCAGTTCACAAAAATCCCTCAACTGTTTTATTCCAATAAAGAGTTAACACTCCTTATAAAATGTCACATTTGGATCTCCTAAGGTTTCTTTTTTTACTTTCTTAGGTCCTACATACGCTTCAAGTGCCTGAAGCTTCTCATATTTGCCTTCTCTCCTTGGCGGAGTTGAAAGGTATGTCTGTTAGACGGGTCTCTGGATATCTGGCATAAAGTGTTCACAGTGCAAATATGCACTTGACAATCACATTCGTCTTTTTGAAGTTTGGTTTATTTATGTTTGAGAGAGAGAGAGAGAGAGCATGCATGTGCATGTGCTAGTAAGGGTGGGCCAGAGAGAGAGAGCGAGAGAGCGAGAGGGAAACAGAGAATCCCAAGCAGAGGCTACATTGTCAGCACAGAGCCCAGTGCAGTACTCGAACTCACAAACCATGAGATCATGACCTGAGCGGAAATCCAGAGTTGGATGCTTAACCAACTGAGTCACCCACGCGCCCCACAGTCATCCTTTTAAATGCAGTGTTTAGCAAGCTCCTGCCAAATGGGAAGTGTTCCATAAACATTTATTTTAATTATTGAAAAGAATTTTGAAGTTGTCAGGGTGCCATTTAATTTGAAAATGCTCAGTAATGAAGTTTGGGAACAGCAGACAGTATGTGCATCATTTAGTGTTCTTGGGGATAAAGAGAAGGTGACGCAGCGTCTGGGACCTGAGACTCAGGAACTTGTATCTGTCTACACTTCCTCTTTCTTAGACTGGAGCCCCTTGGAACTCAGAGTCAGCCTCCAGCCAGCAGAGATAGGTAGTTGAAGCATTTAAAGAGAGATGTTGATAATAATTTTATTTTTGCTGATTATGGAAGGAGTGCATGTTCATTTCAGCTAATCAATAAAAATCCTCACCTGTAATAACATGACCCAGAGATACTGCTTGTCCACATTTTCATGGAAGTCATTGGGCTTTTTACAATAAACATAGCTATGTGCAATTCTTTTCCTCTCATTCTCTCAAAAATCCACTCCAATCAGGCTTAAAAACCCTCTACTCCATAGAACTGCTTTTGTCCAGGTTACCAATAACTTCCACTTTATGTGACGAGGGGGTCAGTTCTCAGCTGTCAGCTAATCCACCAATCAGCGGCTCTTGGCACGGTTGGCTGTTCTCTCCTCCTTACGGCTCTCTCTTCTCTGGCTTCTGAGGTGCCAGGCTGGTCTGGATCTTTCTGCCTTGTTAGTTCCTCCTCTTCTTTCCTGCAGTCTGTCCAGGTTGGTTTGCTTTAGGCTTAGTTCTTGAACTTTTCTCTCTCTCCATTTGGTGATTGTTCAAGCTCCAGGTTTGAATGTCATCATGAGCTGCCCACCCCCAAATCTTATCTCCAGACCCAACCTCCCACCTCAAACTCCAGACTGACATTTCCAACAGCCCACTGTGCGTCTCCATTTACATGTTCTGTCATTTGAGAGAACAGAAGACTACGCATGTTGACTACAAATCAGTTTAAACAATGGTTAGAAGGCCATTGGTTGGAAGAAAATTCAAATAATTGTCACGTGTATTTTAGCTCTCAGCAAGCACTGTCTGGAAGCCATGGCACATTTCAGGATCCTCCCACCAAATCTTTCAGGCTTTAGCCAGTAAAGTCCTGAAGGTACTAGGAGTAAGAAGCACCCACCAA
>NW_021908654.1:0-537 GCF_006229205.1 Suricata suricatta | reverse complement strand
GCAAATTGTTTTTGCTTTCTTATTGTACACTTTCGATAGAGAGGTTAGGTGTTTTGTCTCTTTTGTTTGAGAGGGTAGGAGTAGGCTAACACTTAAAACTTTTACTTAATATATGTTGACTAAACTTGTCAAGTTTATTTCTTATGATTTACATATAAATTATAAAAACAAGTACATGTGCAGTACTAAATATTTGGAAATTGTAGAAAGCATAAAGAAAAAAAAACCTCTAGCTTTACCCCTCAAAGATACTGTTAATGCTTTGATGAGATTCTTTTATTCTTAAATTTTTCCTTCCCTCTCCTTTTCAATACAGACTTTAAAAAATGCTATATAGTACATGTTTTAAGGCTAACATTGTTTCTTAGCAATATATTGGATATTTTCTCTTGTCCATATATCTCAATGTAGCATTATTTTAAAGACTGCATGATATTTCACTGCATATATTTGTTATAATTTTCTTTTTTTTTTCTGTCCTTGACAGAATGTATTAAATAAGCAAACACCACCAACAAGCAAAACAAGTACTACAAT
>NW_021908653.1:0-537 GCF_006229205.1 Suricata suricatta | reverse complement strand
CTGAGTCTAGACTTTCTGAGCTGTATAGGTTTTGGTGCAGCTTAAAGGAGATGTCACTAAAAGCATGTGATCCAGCAACTGTTATCTAGTAGATTCTGGATATATATCAGCCCCTTTCCCCACTCCTTCTGCCTTTAGTCCACATATCCAAAGAAGCTTGTTTTATTTCATTTACTTTCAAGTTTTGTATACTGGGATGTTCACTTTCCAATTTTTGGAAATGAAATTGCTTTACTTTATATATAGAGATTCATATTCCATTGGTCACAGTCATTTGAGACCAGTTACATGCCAAGGAAGTAGTGGGCAGAAGAATCCCCAGCTGAGAAGTCATTTTCCAGCAACAAACTCTATAGAAGAGTCCCTAGTTGGAAGCAAGTCAAATTTGCCATAGTCAGCTTCTCTTCTCAACTATCCATGTGTTTCCTCTCAAACACAGTACATACTCCCCACATCCCCAAAGGAGGCAATCCACTCCTGTCCCTCCATCCAGCTCAAAGTCCAGGATCTTCAGGAGTTACACAGTCCTTACCATAA
>NW_021908652.1:0-537 GCF_006229205.1 Suricata suricatta | reverse complement strand
AGAAATCCCAGTGGGAAATGGTAATTAGATATGTTCCGATTCCAACCATCTGGAACTATAGGAAGCTTCTAAATTTGATTTGTGTTGGAGGGACTGTGGTCAAGAAAGGAACATCGGCACAGTGCTTTGGACCTACTCCAAAATGTGGACTTTTGGATCCCCAAAAGATGTGTATCTAGAAGAAAAATCTGAGCATTGTTCCCCTTTGCCCTAGGACTGTTGCCTAGAAACTTGTCAGGAGAACGCACAGAGCTACCTAACAGGTATCTACCCAGAATTTCTAATCTCACAAGCAAATAAACCATTTGACATTTTATCTTTACATTACAACCAAGATGCTCTACCGAAAGAAACAGTGCCTCTTGTAAGTTCTGTAAGCTTTTGGCAGTGGAAGTGCAGCCGAAATAAAGAAAACAGCGAAATAGTGCACAGACATTTCGCTCCCATGTGATAGGAACTTCAGCAGAGCCTTCTCGAAGCCAGTTTCCAGCTATGCCAGGGAGGGCTCAAAGATGTGGCTTTGGGCTAGTTTCAGAG
>NW_021908651.1:0-537 GCF_006229205.1 Suricata suricatta | reverse complement strand
TTTTTTTTTTTTTTTAAGGGGCTTGGCTATTTCTTGCAAAGGGGTTAAACAATCTCCAGGGGAGGGATCAGTGGTCACACACATTCTTTAATCTCCACGCCCCAGCACAGAATAAACATTTATCAGGATGCTGTTGAAATATTTACCACTCTCCCGGCACCTTTTCACCTTTGTGTTTTTGCTCCAGCACTGCCTGGAACGTTCCAGGGCTCTTCACCTGTGCCTCGGGTATCTCACATTGCCAGGAGCACACCCCTCATCTCCCTTGCGAATGTGCCCTTGTGGGACAGGCGGAAATGTGGCCTGAATCCTCGATTCCCCTGATGCTAGCCCAGTGCTCGGGTTACTCAGTATGCGCTGAAGAAGAAAACACAAAACTGAAGGATCCAGGGCGCATTTCGCAATTCAACCATTTCATTATCTTTTTCTTTGTTTTTTAAAAATGCTTATTTATTATTGAGACAAAGAGAAACAGAGCGTGAGTGTGGGAGGGTCAGAGAGAGAGTGGGAGACACAGAATCCAAAGCTGGCTCCAGG
>NW_021908650.1:0-537 GCF_006229205.1 Suricata suricatta | reverse complement strand
TGTCTCTCTCTGTCTCTCAAAAATAAATAAAAACATTAAAAAATTAAAAAAATAAAGGATGAGAGTGAAAGAATATGGGGTAGGGAACTTTGCATCTCAATAAAGCATCACTAGCAGTTCAGCAAAAGCAAGATTTTAAGCATTAAAAATGAGAGAATGTTTTGACACAAATGTCATCCACAGATAAGTGTGGCAAATAATGTGAGTGGATAAATTTGGTAATATAAATTTGCTTCAAGATAGAAGTATCGATAGAAAATACAAAAATTATATGATGTGGTACTCAGAAAGTATAATATAGGCTAAAATACTGTAGTTTTATGAATTAATGTTAATTTTCTGAGGTATAACAATGATATTGTGGATATGTAGAAAATTGTTCTTATTTAGAAAATGCCTGCTGGAGGATTTTGAAGGCAAATATCATAGTGTCTGCAACCTACCTTCAAATGATTCAGCAAAAACAGAAACAAAAGCCACTTGGAATATTTTATTCCTGTGTTCACTTTACTGTGTCACTACCTTTTCCATCCGACA
>NW_021908649.1:0-537 GCF_006229205.1 Suricata suricatta | reverse complement strand
AATAAAGACTATTGTTAGGTATTGCTGTGTTAAATACTACCACATATAATCCCAACAAGTGTTATTTGAACCCACTTACCTTCTAGTGGCTCTTTTTAATACCTATAGCATACTCTATAGTGACTGGGAGCAGGGAGCAAAGTGACCTGCAGTTTTTATGGGGTTCAGGTGTAAAAGGAGTTCCTTTCCAGGACGGATCAGCAGCAGAGGAGGAGCAGGAGGGGAGGAAGTAAGGAAAGATTCTATTATAAGGGGAACAGGCTAGTAAATTTGGTGCTAGAGACGGCCATTCCGTGCATACCAGTGTTTAAAGCACCTCTTACTAAATCAGTTTAGTTTCCAGTCTTTGAGCTCTGTTTCACTGCATGTGTGACTTTTAGCAAATTTATTTGTGGTTGATTTGTTTTTTTCATATGAAAAATTAAACTAACCATACTTATATCTTACTGCTTCACAGAGAAAGTATGAAAATTAATGGGTTAATGGTGGAAAAGAGTTTAAAGATCTTTGGACAAAAGTACTGTTATCAATCCTAGC
>NW_021908648.1:0-537 GCF_006229205.1 Suricata suricatta | reverse complement strand
CCGGCAGGACCGGGATGGCGCGCGCGTCCCCGGCGCTGTTACTGGGTTGTGAGCGTCCGGGGTGGCAGTGGCTGGGCTGAGCCTTCGTGGATTGGCCGTGTCTGTGCCGCCGCCCCCGCCGCAGAGGCGCACGACCCCTGCAGGCCTCCGCTCAGGCTCCGAGCTTGCACGACTGAGCCCGGCGAGGGAGGCCGTGGGGCATGGCGGCGGGCGGCCAGGCACCGGCCCAGGAGGGAGCGGAGAAACACGTAGAAAGTGAGCGGGAAGACGAGCCTGGCGGTTCCGAGTGCCGAGGGCAGGCGAGGGCGGCAGCTCTGCCCTGCGTTCTGCTGCTCCCTGGGCCGTGTGGACGCGCGTGCTCCGTCTTCACCTGCCCCGCCGGTCGTGCTGGCCGAAGGCAGGACGTCCTCGTGGGTAAGTGCCCGAGGGGCTCGAAGGCCGGTGGGAGGTGGGCGGTAGCCCAGGGACGGAGTAGGGGCTGCTGGGGACACGACGAACGTTAGTGTTTTCATCCCACACAAGATGCCAACGAGTCCT
>NW_021908647.1:0-537 GCF_006229205.1 Suricata suricatta | reverse complement strand
CAGTTTTTAGATACATTCTGCTCACTTTGATGATGACCTCAAGATGCCCACCCTTGCACTTGGCTCTCACCAGCCAGGGAAGCTGTGGGCTCATACACAGACTTGAGAAGGGCAATTCCACTGGATTTCAGGAAAACTCATTTCTTCCATTCCAGCTTCTTGTTTTCTGAGTCATCATAGACATCAGTTCTAGAAGGTAAGTTCTAGAAAACGAGAATAATGTTTTCAGTTAGAATTAAATACACCCAACAGAGATACATAAAGGAAACAGAACATTTTTTTTCTTACAAGCAGCTTTGTACAGTACTTCTTTTTGCCTCTTTTCTTCAGTCCTCCTAGAGAAGGTGTCAGAATCTTATCTAGAATGGAATGAAAAGAAAGAATCAATCTCATTTCTTGTCATAGAGTCACAGTCAAGATGTGCAGGAAGGGGATATTAGTTTCGTCTCTCTGTCATTGGACAAACACTTGAGTTAAGAAATTTCTCTCACTTTAGAATAATCCAGAAGAAAAATTTCAGGACATAGTGCAACATGT
>NW_021908646.1:0-537 GCF_006229205.1 Suricata suricatta | reverse complement strand
CTTAAGAAAAAGTATTCTTCCCCTTCAGACTAAAAACCCATCTCTATGACCAGGAACTAAACAGAAAAGATACTTACAGCTCCTTCTTGATCAACATCAGCTCCCATGGCCAATAAATGTTTCACACATTCTAAATGACCCTTCCGTGCAGCCCAGACCAGAGGGGTAGTTCCATACTAAAAACAATAATAATAATAAATTTAAAATTATTATCAGATCGTTAGTAAAAGAATGAATTCTGATAAAAATCATACTTTGAGTATTCTTAAATTATTGTTGTTTATATAAATTATAATTTTAATCCTAAAATAAATCCTATATTCTCTCTCCTGAAGAGATGATTAACCACTATAAGAGATTTCTTTTACCCAACTTTAACTTTTATAATTTGTGACAATTTTTGCATCGTAATGTCATACAGCCTCTAGTTTTCTGTGTCTTGTGAAACACAATTTTAAATTCAAAAGTATGACTACAGGCAAAAATAGTAACAACCAAACGACAAACAACTCTAAGTACTTCTGAGGCCCTGAGAAG
>NW_021908645.1:0-537 GCF_006229205.1 Suricata suricatta | reverse complement strand
TCACCCAGGGCTGCTCCTAACAGGGCCATCCTCTGCCTCCATTCCCCCTTGCCTCTCAGCTCACCACCCTTCCTCCTCCTCCTAACACACAATAGCGCTTTGCCGGGAAGAGCAGTCAGCATCAGGTTGGATACCGGCGGCTGGTGGAGCGGTGCCAAGACCCAGGCCGGTGCCTGGGCTCTGCCAAAGACGTGTGGCCTTGAGGAGTCCTGCCCCTCTGGCTCCCGTCACGTCTGTGAGGTGGAGTGTGGGTTCTCGGCCCCTTAACTTCTCAGCTCAGCCTGGGTTCTGCACCCCCCACCCCCGGCCCTGCTCTGCTAGCTGGGTTTGAACTCTAACTCTGTCTGTAACTCAGCGTCCATCTCTAACCCTCTTCAAGGTTCAGTGCCCCTGTGTGAAAGGGGGATTAAATGGGAGAAAGGATTAAATGGGTAACACCCTGGAGCCCTTGGCACAGCGCGTGCCACACAGCGAGCTCTGAGTAAAGGGCCGTGAGTACTAATGATGCTAATAACTGTGAGTATTATTCTCTGTAAC
>NW_021908644.1:0-1297 GCF_006229205.1 Suricata suricatta | reverse complement strand
TCTCTCTCTCTCTCTCAAAAACAAAAACAAAAACAAAACTATGGATTTGTGTTGGTCCTACAAGTCAGCTGCTATCAGCTTCACCAGCTTCATTTCCTATCTGGTACCTGCTCATTGTGTGTTTTCTAGTCATACTGGATCTTCTTGCAGTTTTTCCAACAAACTAAACTCCAACATACCTTGAGGCCCTGGCACAATCCTGAGATGCTTGTCTCCTCTTCCTGATTTGGGAAACTCCTTGCTTCCCTTCCAGTTTTAGCTGAGATGTCACTTCCTTTGGGAAGGATTTTCTAATCCCCACAACAGGTTGAGTTGCTATTATTCAATTTCATGGTACATTGTGAGCCACCATTTTAGTTCTTGCCAAAATTTTAATTCATTTCCTAGTATTTGTTTACTTAATCTCTTGCCATTGGTTAAATATTTCTGTACCTCCAAATTCATATGTTGAAACCTAACCCCTAACATGATGGTTTTGGGATGTGGGACCTTTGGGGTGATTAGGTTATGAGGGTAGAGCCTTCATGAATGGGATTAGTGCCCTCATAAAAGAGGACCCAGAAAACCCCCTTGGCTCTTCTACCAAATGAGGACAGAGGGAGAACATGGCAATGAAACATGCCAGAAATCAAGCTTTCCCCAGACCCTAAATCTGCTGGAACCTCATCTTGGACTTCTCAGCCTCCATAAATATGAAAAAGAAATTTCTGTTGTTTATAAACTACCTGGACTGTGGTAGTTTGGGTATAGGAGCCCAAACTGATTAAGACATTCTCTCATTTGACTCTAAGCTCTCTGAAGACAGGTACTGAGTCTGCTGTTTTTCAGCACTGCATTCTTACTGCTTACCATTCAGCTTGGCATGGAGAAGGAATCAATAAATAGTTGTTGAATAAGTGGATAAATGAATAGAAGAAATAAGGCATTTTCTTTCCCATTATGTATTTTCAATGGCCTATTATTGCTCTACCTTTCACCTCAATGAACTACTATTTTCACATTAAATACCTAATATATTTCCTTTCAGTCACAAAATGGGTCATCACTAAATTGTGTTGTTAGTTAAGAAGTAAATCAGCATCAATATCAGCACAGTATAGATACTGATTGACCTGTTCTATACTTGTT
Organism: Suricata suricatta; assembly: GCF_006229205.1. Lineage (NCBI taxonomy): Eukaryota > Metazoa > Chordata > Mammalia > Carnivora > Herpestidae > Suricata > Suricata suricatta. The sequence continues at coordinate 169 of NW_021908644.1, read as the reverse complement.
TGCATATATGAATCCAATGTTATCAATAAAATAAATTTTTAATATAGCCTGGCAGCATTAATAAGTTAATTAATTAGTTAATGTAGTCATTCATCATCTATTTATTGATCCCTAATTATATGTAAATACTGTCCTGAATATTAAAAATAGAATAGTGATCAAGGAGGAT
>NW_021908643.1:0-537 GCF_006229205.1 Suricata suricatta | reverse complement strand
CAGAAAAGCATTTGTTGAGTGAATTGAATAAATGAATAAACATTTTTTCTCGAACCATGATAACAATTTATAGGTATATTTGGCCTATTATAAACAGGCATGATAGAAGTGCTCTTTTCCATGGTAGACACTCAAGTGCTTGCCTAAAGCCTCTTGAAGTTGTACTGGGTCATGTCACGTGTCCTGAATGATGAGATATGGGAGAAACTGATGAACACCACATCCAGTCCCAGTGCTTAAAAATACACTGCAGTATTTTCCAGCCCTCTCTTCTATGCTACAGTAACTTGGATATACACACATTCTAAATAGTATAGCTACCAGGTGGAGGAGGGCTATCCAGCCAACTTCAGACTTTGGATATTTAAGACATAATCCATTATTACATTAACTCATTGAATTTGGAGATTTATTTGTTACCACAGCACAACTTGGCATATTTTGACTAGCAGATTGTCAAATCAGTTTCCAACCTGTAACTCAAAACTATTTAAAATGTATCCATGTTTTCGTGACTCCTATCTATAACACCATAAT
>NW_021908642.1:0-537 GCF_006229205.1 Suricata suricatta | reverse complement strand
CCTGTGCTCTGGGCAGCAGGGTGGGGGCTGTGGACACATGCACGGGTGACCTCGTATGAAGAATGACGTGGTACCTACTTGAGAAAACGTTAGCTGGACAGGCAGCGTTTTTCCAGGGGAGACAGTTTGGAAATGAGATTCCTGGGGGTGGCGGCTGCAGGGGCGCAGGTGCCCAGGCATACAATCAAACGGCCTCGGGGTGTGCCGCGTGAACGTCCCCAGACGAGAAAACAGACACGTGGGAGCAGTGATCGCCACGTCGGGGTCTCGCCCCCGTTGTGCCCATGACGGGCATTTGGTGAGTAGATGAACAGGACACGAGGTGGGGTCTGTGCCCCGGGAAGGGGTCGGAGGTCAGGGCACATGGGTGTGAAATGGGCACAGGGCACCTGGGTGTGAAATGGGCACAGGGCACCTGGGCGTGAAATGGGCACAGGGCACATGGGCGTGAAATGGGCACAGGGCCCTTCCAAATAAGCACGTCTGCAGGGCGAGGCTCTTTTGTTGTCTTTCCTTTTTTCATTATTTAAAAAAAAT
>NW_021908641.1:0-537 GCF_006229205.1 Suricata suricatta | reverse complement strand
ACATTCTTGTTCCAGAGTCTGCTGTGGGGGAAATTCACACTAATAGAAGGTGGGATTAACACTACAATATAAGCAAAACACCTAGGATAGGGAAGGCACAAAAAAGTATAACCACATATGTTCTGTATCTTTCTATGAACACTTACAGGGCGCAACAATCACGGAGAGCCCTGGGAAGTGGTCAGCTGGGGCACTCCGAGTCTGACATGAACATCACGACAAGGTGCAGGCAGGAGCCACACAGTTGTAAGTGTTCCAAGGGAACTTAGAGATCTCTTACCCAAAGTACCCTCCATAGAAGGATCTAGATAATCTGCACATGTGCTCCCCAGAGGCTCCTGACCTCCTTCCTCCAATGCCCTGGCAGCATCTCAGCTCAGGAGGTTGCTAAGTGACAGTGCCCTGGGCAGCATTGGGAGAAGTTTTGAAGCTGGAACTACAACATGTAAAAGAAATGGACGCAGTGGGGCCCCAGGACCATGAGGATTTATCTCCAGGTCAGCAGCTGCCGTGTGGCTGCAGAAGAGTGTGACTCAC
>NW_021908640.1:0-537 GCF_006229205.1 Suricata suricatta | reverse complement strand
ATGAGTAGTGTTATGAAATTAAAAATACCAAACCAGTGTATTGAATGATACATATAATTGAGAAAGTCCTATGTCCAGAGCATATAAAGAATTAAAACTCAACAAGAAAAATGAAAGAATGAAAGAAAGAAAAAAAAAAAACACCAAGGTGACAAAATGGGAAAAAGACCTTCAGAGACATATCCCAAAGGAGGATATTACAAGATCAATAAACATACGGGAAGATATTCTGCCCATCTCTTAAGTCCCAAAAATGCAAACTAAATTCACAATCATAGAATTCAAACACCAGCAAAATGACTAGCATTAAAAAGGCTACTGATAGAGGCGCCTGGGTGGCTCAGTCGGTTAAGCCTCTGACCTTGACTCAGGTCATGATCTCACGTTCATGGGTTTGAGCCCCACGTCGGGCTCTGTGCTAACAGCTCAGAGCCTGGAGCCTGCTTCCAATTCTGTGTCTTCCTGTCTCTCTGCCCCTCCCCCTCTCATGCTCTGTCTCTCTCTGTCTCAAAAATAAATAAAACATTAAAAAAAAAG
>NW_021908639.1:0-537 GCF_006229205.1 Suricata suricatta | reverse complement strand
ACGGATGTTTGTGGAGGCTTTATTCCTAACTGCCCTGGAACCGCAAGCGGCCAACATGCCTTTCAGCAGGCGAGTGGAGAAACAGGCTCCAGCTGTCTGTGCAGTCACACAACGGAGGATTAGTCAGTGACAGGAAGAAATGGGCTACGGGGCCAGACTTGGGGCAGCCTCAAACGTACACTGCTTCGTGTGAAAGGCTACACAGGAGCCTCGGGAAAGACAGACTCTGAAGCCAGTGAGAAGACCAGTGGCTACCGGGGGTCAGGAGGGAGGGAGGGCCAAGCGGAGCTCACGGGGTTTTTAGGGAGGCGAAACTATAATGTGTGATCTGCTCACGATGCGTACGTGTTGTCACACGTCTGTCCAAATCCACGGAACGTACAGCACCGAGCGGAACCCTAAGGCAAACTGTCTGTGCGGTTTCTTCAGCCCTCACAGAGGACCACACCAACACAAGATGCTGCTAATAGGGAAGACTGCGCTGGAGACGGACCCCTTCTGTAACCCGAAAGCTGCGCTAAAACAAGACCCAAACCA
>NW_021908638.1:0-537 GCF_006229205.1 Suricata suricatta | reverse complement strand
AGAGTCCTTGGCTGTGGATTTTTTTCCTTTCAGCACTTTGAATATCTCACACCACTCCTTTCTGACCAGGACAATTTCTGCTGAAAAATCAGTTGATAGCCTTAAGGGATTTTCTTTTTATGTCACTGTTTCCTTTTCTCTTCTTGCTTTTAAAATTCTTTCTATCACCGGTTTTGTTTTTGTTTTTCCATTTTAATTACTGCATCTTTGTGCAGACCTCCTTGGGTTGATTTTGTTGGGTGCTCTCTTTGTCTCCAGGATCTAGATTTGGGAAGTTTTTAACTATTATTTTTCAAATGATTTTTCTTCCCCCTTTTCTCTCTCCTATTCTTCAGGGATCCCTTTAATGCAAATGTTATTACTCTTTATGGTGTTCCTGAGTTCCTTATGCCTATCCTCACATTGTATTATTTTCTTTTATCTCATCTTCTCAGCTTGATTACTTTACAGTACTCTGTCCTCCAGGTCGTGGATCAATTCTTCTGCTTCTTCTAGTCTACTGTTCTTCTGCTTCCTCTATCTATCTATTCCATCTAG
>NW_021908637.1:0-537 GCF_006229205.1 Suricata suricatta | reverse complement strand
CAGAAAAGCATTTGTTGAGTGAATTGAATAAATGAATAAACATTTTTTCTCGAACCATGATAACAATTTATAGGTATATTTGGCCTATTATAAACAGGCATGATAGAAGTGCTCTATTCCATGGTAGACACTCAAGTGCTTGCCTAAAGCCTCTTGAAGTTGTACTGGGTCATGTCACGTGTCCTGAATGATGAGATATGGGAGAAACTGATGAACACCACATCCAGTCCCAGTGCTTAAAAATACACTGCAGTATTTTCCAGCCCTCTCTTCTATGCTACAGTAACTTGGATATACACACATTCTAAATAGTATAGCTACCAGGTGGAGGAGGGCTATCCAGCCAACTTCAGACTTTGGATATTTAAAACATAATCCATTATTACATTAACTCATTGAATTTGGAGATTTATTTGTTACCACAGCACAACTTGGCATATTTTGACTAGCAGATTGTCAAATCAGTTTCCAACCTGTAACTCAAAACTATTTAAAATGTATCCATGTTTTCGTGACTCCTATCTATAACACCATAAT
>NW_021908636.1:0-537 GCF_006229205.1 Suricata suricatta | reverse complement strand
GCCAGGCTGGAGATATAGTCCAGGCCATCTGCAATGTGGACCTTCATCCGGTCGCTCTGGGAGAAGCCAAACCACTGGGTGGCCACTTCCAGCATGGAGGGGTCGATCTCCACGGCGTCAATGCAGGACTTCGGGAAGTGATCGTGGACAAACAGAGGGAGGCTGCCCCCACCCAGGCCGACCACCAACAATGCCAGTGGGGTCTCTGCAGAAAAGGAGTAAGGCATCATTTTACTATCTGCTCACGGACCCTTTTATACCAGCCTCAAGGAGAATAAATGCAGGGAGTCAGATCACTGGCTCTGCTCAGGGGATACAAGATGTAAAGGCCTAGCTTCTCGGTCTCATCCCAGAAACACAGAGGCCAAACCCTGGCCTCACAATCCTTCCTTTACTAGATCCAGAAGGTGAACCAGTACATGGTTCTTTTGGGACCCTTCAAGTCCCAAAGCACTCAGCTGACATCACCCCAACAGTGCCCACCATGAGCACTGTTAGACTCCCCCTAGGAATTGGGAGGGACAACAGCCAACATCT
>NW_021908635.1:0-537 GCF_006229205.1 Suricata suricatta | reverse complement strand
TTTTTTTAATGCTTTTTATTTATTTTTAAGAGACATAGACAGCGCGAGCAGGAGAGGGTCAGAGAGAGAGAGGGAGACACAGAATCTGAAACAGGCTCCAGGCTCTGAGCTAGCCGCCAGCACAGAGCCCAACGCGGGGCTCGAACCCACGAACCGTGGGATCATGACCTGAGTCGAAGCCAGACGCTTAACCGACTGAGCCACCCAGGCGCCCCTGAGTCGTATTTTAGAATGTGCCTCAGAGTTGTCCCACCAGAGAGCAGGAACGTCGGACTTGGATTTACCAACTCCTTTCACCTATTGGCTAAAAGAGTCGTGGAGAGAATGACCTCCACATTTGAATTTTCTGGGCTGTGCGCAAGTCTCAAAAGCCTGAGGCAGTCAAGCAAGAGAGACAAGGTGGATAGGTGTTTGTAGTGAAATTAGGTGGGCTAAAGGGTGTGAGGCTTTACAATGGTGGCCCCAGAGCTAAATACCTCACACAATCATTTGATATAGCCTGGAGTATGGATGGAAAAAATTTTTCTCCAGGAGTTG
>NW_021908634.1:0-537 GCF_006229205.1 Suricata suricatta | reverse complement strand
CTGTCCTTTGCCCACTTTTTCCCACTGGGTGAAACTCCACAGCTCCTCACAGACACGGCATGTGGACTGTTGGGTGCATGAATGGGGGGAGGAGCATGGAGGGGAAAGGGAGAGTCCAGGTCTCTGAGCAAAGGCAAGAATGTAGAGAGATGAAGGTGTTCCCCTAGAGGGCGCCTGCATGGCTCAGCCCGTTAAGCCTCTGACTTTGGCTAGGGTCATCATCTCACACACAGTTCATGAGTTCGAGCCCTACATTGGCTCTGTGCTGACAGAGAAGAGCCTGCTTGGGATTTTCTCTCTCTCTCTCTCTATGTCCCTACCCTACTTGTATGTGCGCTCTCTCTCTCTCTCTCAAAAATAAATAAACTTTAAAAAATATTTACATAAAAGTACTATTTCAAAAGAATAAAATTAGAGAATTAGAATGATTGGGGTGCCTGGGTGGCTCAGTTGGGTAAGCCTTTGACTCTTGACTTTGGCTCAGGTCCATGATCTCACAGTTCATGAGTTCAAAGCTGGCATCAGGCTCTGTGCTGC
>NW_021908633.1:0-1297 GCF_006229205.1 Suricata suricatta | reverse complement strand
AGAAGCAACAGGGAAGGGACAGGACACTTTGGAAGAACAGGTGCATTGAGCAGGTGTTCAGTGAAGGAGATTAAGGTCTTAGCTGAGCCGACCACCGGGCTCACTTCCCTCCTGTTCAGTCCGAGGGGTCGTGCGGAAGTTACTTGCCCTCTGTCTTATCCCCACCATCTGCAAAACGAGGATTAGTGTAATACCTGCCGCACCACAAGATTAACTGAATCAACCGACATGTTGAGAAGAGTCTGGCATCTTTTTATTTAAGGACTTCTAAAAAATATATATATATACTACACTGGAAGTCTATAAGACATCCAGAAGAGATCGTGTCTTTGAGAATTTTCCAGATATAAGAAAGACAATTGGAAACCAACTTGACAATAAACTATAAAAGAAAAAAAAGGGGGCGCCTGGGTGGCTCAGTCGGTTAAGTGTCCGGCTTCAGCTCAGGTCATGATCTCATGGTCTGTGGGTTTGAGCCCCGTGTTGGGCTCTGTGCTGACAGCTCAGAGCCTAGAGCCTATTTTGGATTCTGTATCTCCCTCTCTCTCTGACCCTCCCCTGCTTGTGCTGTCTCTCTCTGTCTCCCAATAATAAAGTAAAAAGCATTAAAAAAAATTAAAAAAAAAATTAAAAAAAAAAGAAAGACCAGACTCCTCAGTAAAGGAGTCATGAGCAGGATTAACATTAAAAATTTCTTAAATGTACAGTGTTGAGGCACCGGCTCATTCAGTCTTCTAGAGCATCTTGGGGTCATGAGTTCAAGCCCCATGTTGGGGGTAGAGTTCATTTAAAAAATATAGGAGGGAGGGTCCTGTGTGGCTCAGTTGGTTAAGCGTCTGACTAGCTCAGGTCATGATCTTGCAGTTTATGGGTTCAAACCCTGCACTGGGCTCTGGAGGCTGGAGCCTGCTTTGGATTCTGTGTTTTCCCTTCTCTCTGCCCCTCCCCTACTCACACACTCTCTCTTTCAAAATAAGGTGTTTTTTTTTTTAATGTTTCTTTTATTTATTTTTGAGAGACAGAGAGAGACAGCTGGAGCAGGGGAGGGTCAGAGAGAGAGGAGATACAGAATCCGAAGCAGGCTCCAGGCTCTGTGGTAGCTGTCAGCACAGAGCCCAACACGGGGCTCGAACCCACGAACCGTGAGATCATGACCTGAGCCGAAGCCAGACGCTTAACCGACTGAGCCACCCAGGCGCCCCTCAAAATAAGTTTTTAAAAAAAGGTATGAAGTTCTGATACCTGGTACAGCGTGGATGAACCTTGCAAACAGGACACTTCGTGCAGTGAGCCAGGT
>NW_021908632.1:0-537 GCF_006229205.1 Suricata suricatta | reverse complement strand
TCTCTATCTCTATCTCAAAAACAAATAAACATTAAAATTTTTAAATAAAAACAAAAATTTAAAAAACCTAAAATGTTATCTGTACTCTGACATCAATGAACCCTCAAAAATACATATGGCCACCCAAACGTGAAAATACCTGTATATCGTAACTGATTTGAATGAAGAGTCAATAAGGCCTCAAAAGACAACTCACTACAGGCAGAGTTTAGAGATCGCTCAGTGTAATAACGCATTGACGTTAGGACTCTTTAACTACGGAGCTAATACTCGGCTAATCTGGCCCATAGAACAGCATCATTTTTCAGAACATCTTTATCATCTTACTCAACACAGGTGTTGGGGAAACTCAACCATAAAACCATCCAATTCACAAGAGTTTATCATATAAACCTAACGGCTTCCATGATTTTTATGCCTTCATTTCTCCTCATAAGACATTCTTCTCCATTGCTTACAAAGTATCAAAGCACCACTTCTACAGGGAGTTTTCTCCCTATGCACTACTGGGGCAATCAAAACTAGCGATGCATTTTA
>NW_021908631.1:0-537 GCF_006229205.1 Suricata suricatta | reverse complement strand
CTGAGTCTAGACTTTCTGAGCTGTATAGGTTTTGGTGCAGCTTAAAGGAGATGTCACTAAAAGCATGTGATCCAGCAACTGTTATCTAGTAGATTCTGGATATATATCAGCCCCTTTCCCCACTCCTTCTGCCTTTAGTCCACATATCCAAAAAAGCTTGTTTTATTTCATTTACTTTCAAGTTTTGTATACTGGGATGTTCACTTTCCAATTTTTGGAAATGAAATTGCTTTACTTTATATATAGAGATTCATATTCCATTGGTCACAGTCATTTGAGACCAGTTACATGCCAAGGAAGTAGTGGGCAGAAGAATCCCCAGCTGAGAAGTCATTTTCCAGCAACAAACTCTATAGAAGAGTCCCTAGTTGAAAGCAAGTCAAATTTGCCATAGTCAGCTTCTCTTCTCAACTATCCATGTGTTTCCTCTCAAACACAGTACATACTCCCCACATCCCCAAAGGAGGCAATCCACTCCTGTCCCTCCATCCAGCTCAAAGTCCAGGATCTTCAGGAGTTACACAGTCCTTACCATAA
>NW_021908630.1:0-537 GCF_006229205.1 Suricata suricatta | reverse complement strand
TCCTCCTCCTCCTCCTCCTCCTCCTATTTTTATAAAGAAAAGCATACAGGAACTTACTGTTTTAAAAGAGTTTGTTCCAACTATTATAGGGTATAAGAAAGAGTATGGCAAGGACAGTTATAATATTACAAAGCATATCAAAAATAAATAAGGCTCCCAAGGTCTCTTGTTAAGAGTAGTAATCCTCAGAAACTTAACATAGAACCACGGGGGAGAGGAAGGGGAAAAATAGTTGGGGAGAAGGAAGGAGGCAAACCATGAGAGATTCTTGAATACTGAGAACAAACAGGGTTGATGGAGGTAGGGGAGAGGGGCAGGGGGTGATAGGCATGGAGGAGGGCACTTGTTGGGATGATCATTGGGTGTTATATGGAAGCCAACTTGACAATAAACTATAAAAGAAAAAAAATAAACAGTAGAAAAACCAAAAAAAGTAGTAATCTTCAGAGGAGAGCACTTGATTTCATCAGAAATATAAAGCGGAAGCTTTATTAGATTTTAGATTTCTGTCACTCCCCACCACCCGCCTTGGAGGAG
>NW_021908629.1:0-537 GCF_006229205.1 Suricata suricatta | reverse complement strand
GAGCCCTGCATTGGGCTCCCTACTGATAGCACAGAGCCTGCTTGGGATTCTCCCTCCTTTTTTCTCTACCCCTCCCCTGCTTGTGCTCACTCTCTCTCTCTCTCTCTCTCTCTCAAAATAAATACATGAACTAAAAAACAAAAATAAGATAATGCAAACTTGTTTTCTAAAGCAGGTGTACCAGTTTAATGTCTGCCAGCAGAACATAAATGTTTCCCTGGTCACATCTTTTGGTTTTTGGTATTGTTGGACTTCTTAATTTGGCGAGGCTGGTGGGTAGAAATACTATGTTGTTGGTGTTTTAATTTGTGTATCCCTGATTATGGGAAAGAGGGGCTCTTCATATTTTTTTAAAAGCTGCACATTAAAAATAAAGTTTATTTATTTATTTTGAGATGAAGGAGCACATGTGAGCGGAAGAGAGGTAGAGAGGAAGAGGGAGAGAGAGAATCCCAAGCAGGGTCTGAACTGTCCGCATAGAGCCCAGTGCCAGGCTCAGTCTCATGAACCATGAGATCATGACCTGAGCCAAAATCA
>NW_021908628.1:0-537 GCF_006229205.1 Suricata suricatta | reverse complement strand
GGGTGGGGAAGCACAGAGCGGATCCCCAGGGGAAGTGTTCCATGAAACAAGCACCTAATGGTTTTCTCTATTCCTCTCCACACCCACCCTCGGCCAGTCCTGTGTCAAAGGCGTGGTTAAGGGTCAGGAAACTACTATGAGGGGCCTGCCTAGGCCTAGGTGGCTCGGTCCATTAAGCATCTGACTCTTGGTTTCAGCTCAGGTCATGAACTCATGGTTCTTGGGTTCAAGCTCCATGCCAGGGTCTGGGCTGACAGCACAGAGCCTGCTTGGGATTTCTCTCTCCCTCTCTCTGCCCCTCTCCTGCTCTCTCTCTCTCTCTCAAAATAAATAAATATACATATGGAGGAAAAAGTTAGTACGAGGCTTTTCCTCCTTTGTCTTGCCCTCCTGCCCCTTCCCCTAATATTTTCCATCCCTGTCTGAAGTCATTTCAATTAGGGTGTGGACCCTTAGAGTTCAAGACTCACTCCGAGATGGGGGTTGTGCTAATAAAGTTTAAGAGTCACCCAAATACAAATCTATCTTGAATACAAG
>NW_021908627.1:0-537 GCF_006229205.1 Suricata suricatta | reverse complement strand
GCTAGGATTGATAACAGTACTTTTGTCCAAAGATCTTTAAACTCTTTTCCACCATTAACCCATTAATTTTCATACTTTCTCTGTGAAGCAGTAAGATATAAGTATGGTTAGTTTAATTTTTCATATGAAAAAAACAAATCAACAACAAATAAATTTGCTAAAAGTCACACATGCAGTGAAACAGAGCTCAAAGACTGGAAACTAAACTGATTTAGTAAGAGGTGCTTTAAACACTGGTATGCACGGAATGGCCGTCTCTAGCACCAAATTTACTAGCCTGTTCCCCTTATAATAGAATCTTTCCTTACTTCCTCCCCTCCTGCTCCTCCTCTGCTGCTGATCCGTCCTGGAAAGGAACTCCTTTCACACCTGAACCCCATAAAAACTGCAGGTCACTTTGCTCCCTGCTCCCAGTCACTATAGAGTATGCTATAGGTATTAAAAAGAGCCACTAGAAGGTAAGTGGGTTCAAATAACACTTGTTGGGATTATATGTGGTAGTATTTAACACAGCAATACCTAACAATAGTCTTTATT
>NW_021908626.1:0-537 GCF_006229205.1 Suricata suricatta | reverse complement strand
GATTGCGGTGTTGGGTTTCCTTTGTTAAAAGCAGTCCATGTGAATGATGGTTCTAGACATGGTAAAGTAGGTTTATGGTGGGTTTTATCATCTCTTTTATCATTTCTTTTGCTTGAGATCAGGTTTTTCCTTCCAAATCCAAGAAAAAAAATCATCTTATCCATTTAAATCAGGGATTCTCTAGAGAAGTTGATATGTGTGGCTCCCTGGCCACCTTCATTTTAACAGTTTTCTGGGTCTGATGAATTGATTTCCAGAGCGGAGGTTAGGACGCTGAGCTTAGTCAACAAGGCCTCTGACAGGAAAGCTTTAAACAAAAGCCCCCCTATTTTACATAGACTTTCAATGACTAAAACATAATACTCAAACCACTAATACATATTTCCTTATTTTAACCCTATAGTAATTAACTTGCATTATTTTAGAATGGATACTTGACAAACTAAGGTATATAAACACAAAATAAAATAGAAAAATATTACCTTTCTGACCCTAGAACTCTAACAATAATGGCCTGGAACATTCTGTACCCTTTTT
>NW_021908625.1:0-537 GCF_006229205.1 Suricata suricatta | reverse complement strand
AAAAAAATAAACATCTCAAACAAATAGTTTAGGAAATTCAAAATACTTAAAGCTAAATGGTATTAAATAGAAATAAGATAATAATAATAATGATAATGCGAATAGTAATGAGAACTGCTACAAATCAGAAAAACATAAAGTCAAACATGATTTGAGTTACATTCAATACAAAAAGTTCCTGGATTGAGTTATTATTTGAACAGAGTGGCCTTTCTATTTAGAGTTCAGGAGTTTATAAACCAAGATTTTCATCATAAATCAACTTTTAAAAAAATTAAAACTAAAAAAACAAGTTGACTTATGAAAATAAGCATTAAGATCCTTCAAGATTTTTCTCCCCTGCTTTCAAAGGGCCTTTTAGAAAGTGTCCATGTCTTCCCACCCAAGTATTTCCTAATTGTATATTATTACTTTGGCCTGCAATCAGCTTCCTCTTTCCCATAACAAACAGGAAAACAGAACAGGTAATATCAGGAACTAAAGTAGAACCATAGGTTCATTCTAAGGATCTGACCAAAGGTATCATGAAAAGCACTC